>NC_056745.1:901527225-901827225 GCF_019279795.1 Protopterus annectens
ATATATAGAAAACTCATTACTTCCTAAATTATCTATTTGCTTCTAGCTGACAGCAGACATATTATTTTACGTGTTATCTGTATGTGTCAGTCAGTGTGTGTGCATCCATAAGTATCTGTGTTTCTGTAAACATGTTTGTAAATTAAGTGGTATTTATTATTTTTCTTTTGTTTCATGTGTACGTAAAATCCACTGGTAGGAGTTTTAGACTGCCAATAGCCCATGCCTCAACCCTCTTTAACATCTCTTTTCCCTAGACTCTACCCCTTAACAGAGGTTATAGCCTTCTTCATGTATTATCATTGCAGACCATTTATCACTCACCTTTCTTTTTGCCATTTTGCATATTTTTCCTGTTTGTATTTTAGCAAATTATTTCTGCATTAATGTGCATTTTTTGTTTCTTGTTCAGTGTGATATAGGAAATTGATTGAGTTAAACATAACTTTTTTTTGATGAGTCAGGTTATGCAATGCTTTGAAAAATATCACTCAGTTACTCAAAGAACGATTTTTTTTTTGTTCAACAGTACAAGTAAGAGCTGCTGTTTTTGCACAGGGAGGCCCAAGATCATCTGATCTCCAGGGTAGGCTCAAGAGCTTTTTTTTGTGGCCTGAGGCAAGCTCATCACAGATCTGCAAAGTCTAAGAATTAATGATTTATCCCATGATGTAGTTCTAATGCAGTACTTGAGACGACTGGATTAGAATGTTCTTTATGCCTGCATTCACCACAGCTTTATCAAATATGCTTGTGAACAATAACACAAGTATTCTGAACCAGCCCTACATCATATACATATGTGGAGTTACCTCACATGAAGCTCCTGTCACCCAGTAAAGACCTGGACAAGCTAAAATAAATCAATTGCACCATGTAATTGATATGATGCACAATGAAAAGCGTGACATGACTCCCAAAATATAAAAAAATATTCAATGTACTACTTATGCAGCAAGCAAAAGAACATACACTTTTGCTTTACAGAATGATTCAAGTGAGAAAAATCTTTCCTGGAATTTGTTATTTAAAATAATAAACCCATATTCAACTAGTGGAACACATACAAAACATTTAATCTGTGTGTTTCCTTGTATTACTTTTGATTATCCTATCAGAAACTATGAAATTCTGTATGAAACCTAAACCTTTAATAACCATCTCTGTATCAGCAGTGTAATTTCAGAGAGGCATCAGCTGCCTTGGAAGTTTGGTGCTTCTGCTTAGATAAGAGCAATACAATATATACAGTGGAAGGGCAGCTATCTCACACAACACAGTGTTTTGCAAGTGAGCACTGAGCAATATTGTATTAGCCATGGACGATGCAGAAACCACTTAAAGGTACCGAGGACTTTCCAGTTAGCATCATTATTGATGGTGTTGATTTATAACATACTGTGTGTTTTGATTTTTGTTTTATTGATTTGTACTTCTCTGTCTTGCTCCTTTATGCTGAAACATTGATCACAGAAGTAAGGAATGTATTCAGAAGCTGCATTTTCCCTATTTTATTGAACCTGTCAGAACAAAACACAAATCAAATACAATAACAGAGGAGATGCAGGTAATATACATAACTTGCCCTCACTGTACTACACCTCCACTGCCCTTACTTATGGCTTCCTCACCTGTGAGGATAAAAGTTCAGGTATGTCACATATTATACAGTAATTTTTCATAAATGCATCATATTTACTACTGCTTCAGCGTTAATAAGCAATGTATGCGTGCCTCAACACCCTTTGTTTTTCCACATTTTCTATAAATAACACAGATTTAGATGAACAGTCAAGTAACCATGTCACATCCCGCTCTTTGAAAATTATACTTATAAAATAGTTATTGGCATAGTAAATGCTACTTATCCTTATCTAGTTATCATTTATTTGCCTTTGCTTACCAGGAAAGTTTAAACAGGGAAAGTCTCTTTTCAGCAGAGACCTGGGGGTGAAGTTTCACATTGCACACATGTGTACAGGCAATTAGTAACAGTTAAAAATAAAAATGTACTTCACGACATTGAGCTATGCATAATTTAACAGTTGATCACCATGTTAAGTTCACTATACAGTATTTACAGCATGTTAAAGTCATATATATCTGAAGAATGTTCAGCATTATTTTACATGTTATGTCAAAAGTCACACTAAAGTCTTAATTCATAGAGAGCACATACAGCATATGCATATCTTATCCAAAAAGTTATTCACATGAAAAAATTAGCACAGGAGATAGTAGGTGAGGATTTATGATCCTTACCTGACTTTGTTGCATAAGGATGCAACTCAATAATGGTGTTGTTACAGGGGCAGGATTGTTTTGTTGATAGGTATGATTTTTATATTCTGAAAGGTTCAGTAAAATGGGGAAAAGGCAGCTTCTAAATGCATTCCTTGCTCTTGTGATAAATGTTTCAAAAGATATAGCAAACCTACTGGCTGACAAATTCAGCTTCAACTTTACCCCTCTCTCCCCCCAACTTTCTCTCAGGAAATACATCAAATATGACATACCCCGCTATAACTAGGGAATAGGTCCTTAATTCTCTCTCCAAGGCTTAGAATACTGCATCAGTGGGCCCAGACAATATCTGAGGCTGCCGTCTAAATAGCATGAAACATGACCTATAAGGCCATCTGGAATTGCTATTTAACTGTAGCCTCCAAGCAGGCTTCATGCCTCATGAATGGAGAACAGCAACAGTTATCCCTCTGCACAAAGGCGGGCCATCTACAGACCATGGAATCTACAGACCCATAAGTCTCACTAGTCTTATATGCAAAGCCATGGAAAGAATTAACAATGGAATTATAAATAATGATATAGTAGACCTCCAGACACTGGACCCAACCCAGTTCGGTTTCATCAAGGGCACATCATGCCTACTCAACATGGTGGACTTCTTTGAGAAGGTCACCAAAGCAATAGATGAGGGCAAAATAGCTCACACTGCCTGCCTTGACCTGCCCAAAGCATTTGACACAATACCCGACTCGGGCATTGTTGACAAACTCAGGAAGTTAGGTGTCCACCCCAGTGGATAGTCAACTGACTCACAGCCAGGACCCATGAAGTTAGAATTGAGGAGTCCACCTCTACAAAGAGGCCAGTCACAAGTGGTGTCCCTCAGGGACCAGTCTTTGGACCGCTCCTTTTTGGCATTTACTTCTCTGAAGTCAAAACCAATGTAAATGGCCTCTGTCTGACTAAATTTGCAGGTGACTACAAATTAGGAACTGTCATTGAATTCCACAACGAAAGCCAATGCTCTCCAGGAAGGACTGGCACAGGCAAACAACTGGTGTCAGAGCCATGGACTAAAACTAAATGCCAAGAAATGCATAACAGTATCCTTTGGGAAGTCATCCACCCCTGGTAACTATCACATTGACAACACACCCCTTAGAGATGACCCAGTAGTAAGGGTCTTAGGGACACACATAGACAACAATCTATCCTTTGACCATCACATGTACACAGTGGTGAGGAAATCATTCTATGTTGCACAACTTATAAACAAAGGTATGGCATCTAGGTCCAAGGCAGTCATTATTCCACTGTATTCAGCTCTCATCAGACCAATCATTGAGTACAAATGCCCCCTTTGGTATGTACCTAACCAGGCATATCCAACAAATGCAACATCCATAGAGCTTCTTCACTGAACTAATACAGGGCATAAGTAAAATGTCCTATGCAGACCACCTCAAGGCCCTATCCCTGTATTCTGTCTCCCACAAGCTGTTGAGGGGAGATCTGTGCCTGGCATACAGGGCGTTGTCAGACCCCACTCTGATGGAACTCCTGCATGTCCATAAAACAAACAGCACCAGAATTAACCATTCAAAAGACTTAAACCTTGCCTGCGTTATAAATAGGACCTGCTGGAGAGACAGGTATGTATCCAAGAGACTGCACCAGCTCTGGAACAGGCTCCCTATCCATGTGAAGCAGAGTTCCTCCCAAAGCCAATTCAAGTGTAACTTGGACAATTGGATGGGGACAGGAAATTCATTCCTAGCTTGGCACCCATGTCTCTAATGGACACAGGCTACCTGTAAATGGTTCATCTCTGAGGTCCCTGCTTGTAAATGCTTCACCTCCCAAGCCTCTGCTTACACTTATCAAGGGTACCAGAACTTGTCAGAGATTTGGGATGCATGGTTAGGCTTAAAAAGGCCCTTGTGGTCATTAGCCTAATAAACAGCTATGAACCTATGAACCTATGTGATTTTAAAATATTAAAAGGAAATTATTAGAATAAGAAAGAGACTTATTAATGGGCTTGTTACAGGTGAACAGTCATTTCATTGACAGGTATTTTTTTGACGAGACTTTTAAATATTAGAAGAGATACTAATTTTCCTGATGTCTGTCCGGAGAGGGTTTCACAGTTTAGCAATGTATACAGAGTTTAGGTGTTATGATTTTTAGATTTTTCAGTAAGCAGTAAGTGTTGGCTTAGTGAATGCAGTTCTCTGTGAGGTGAGTATCAGTTTAATAACTGGTGGCAGACTGTCTGTCTGGGCTGTAGAGGATGTTGTGGGTAGTTGTAGGCTAATACATTAGATAACTCCAGTCAGTTAAGGGACTGAAGTGCAACACTGTGATATATTTGGTTTATGTAGTTAATTGCAAATTTTGCAGTCTTATTATAACAATATTTGGTTAGCTGTAGGTTAGTCAAATTTGGGACTAACAGAAGATGAGAGAATATATAAGTTTGAGCTACAGTCTTATGTGCATGCTCTGAAAGAAAATGTTTGACTTAATAAAGAAGTCCTGGTTTCAGATTTTTGAACAGCATTTTGAATATGAAGATCGAATATTGATCTAAGTGTGTGATATAAACTGTAGAAGCTGCTTTCAACAAATTTAGAAAGAACAAAGAAGAATATAAACAGTTTTGAGCACACTGGTTGACAGGAAAGTAGGTACTGGAAAATGACAAAGTCCAGTGTGTAGCAGAAGTACTCTTTAATAAAAATAAAAAATAATGAAACACGATAAAATCCACAGTAAATCCAAAGGAAACAAGTGAGATGAGTGCTTTCGCAACAAATGTTGCTTCATCAGATCTACCATGCACACAATCCACCATGATTTTATAAGATAGTAATTAAACACTTAATAGGCTCAATTACCTTAAAGCCCTAGATCTCAGTGCAGGTTTTAAGGAAACACTACAGTTTAAACCCTTGCCTCTATTTGCAGCCAAGTTATATATCCATTTAATTTCTAAGCACTCATTGTGGGTCTTAACATCACCATCTCTTCCTGTCATTTTGCCAAGCTCCAAAACCAAAAATTTAAACACATGCTCATTCCCTTCTTTCAATACATGCTTGGCAAGAGTATTTCTGTCATCCTTTCTATTGATGGCATATACATGTTCCCTGATACGATTTATTAATTGTCTAGTGGTCATACCCACATAGTACATAACTTACCCACATAGTAAATAACATCACTAGTATTAGTGACTGATAATGTTTTTAAGCTGTAGTAGTATGCCGTGATGGAGTTTAGTTTTCTTGGGATTTAGAAACAGTTTATATTTCGCTAGCTAGTTTTTAATTTTTGTAAAGGAATGCTATAGATCATCTTGGATATATTGAACTGAAGAGGCTGCACATGCTAGTGTTCAATCAGCTGTATATAGGATGTTATTTGCTAGAGAGAAGCTGTATACATGTTAGTTATAAATGCACTAAGTAGTCATGGTCTTAATATTAAATTTTGTGTCGCATCTAATTGTGTGCTGAGGAGCTGACAGCTCATCTGCCCATTGTACACACTGTGTTCAGTGGCTAAGGGAATATTTATTTATCTATTTACTTATTTATTTACTTACGTATTTATTTATTTGTCCTTTGTTGGCCGGGTAAGTCCCATTGGCTAGAAGCCTCTTTTCAGGTGAGGTCTGAGATTGTATTTATAGTACTAGGGCATCTGGGAACTTCACATACTCTTTTCGATAGGTGCCCTGGGATCTTTTACATCCACTTGAGCTGCAACCAACTCAGGCAGATGGGGCCTCAGTTTAACATCTCATCCAAATGATGATGCACTCAGGATTGCAGCACCCCAATCCAAACAATGCTGTTTGTAAGGTCCACTTATTTGTGCCTAGAAAATAGTATGGGATGTGAAATTGTATCAAATGCTTTGATTGGGTGTAGAAAAGGGTATACAGTCATTTCACCTTGTTTTCTTCTTTTAAGAAAATAGTTTATGAATGTTGGTAATGCAGTTTTTTTCCATTCTGTGTTGAGGAAACCAATTTGCTCTGTATTGGGTAGTTCATGAACTGTAAGTGAATACATTTTCCAAGTATTTTAGATAGAGGGGACAAGATGGCTAAAGGTCTGTAGTTGCTAGCTCTACAGATTTGCCAAGGTAGGATTATTTCCAGAGTTTGGGACTATAGTTTCTTGGACAGAATGACTGATAAGTATAGGTGCTATGTATACTATTGCTTTTGCAGATATTTTAACAAATTGTGTTGGGGAGGTCGTCTGCTGCAAAAATGGTGGGATCTACATTTTGAGTATTTTTATTGTTCCTGTAGGAGTTGTGGTAAGGGAGAAGGAAGTAATGACACCATCTGAATCACTTACTGCTATGTTGGATAAATTAGGTTTATTAAGGGGAGTTAGCAGAATTTACGTAATGTTGATGAAATCTGCATTCTGTTACAGTTTGTCTCATCTGTGAAAAGGCAGGGTTGTATGTTTATTGATTGTTGGGCAAAACTGTTATGGAGTTTTACTATGGTTTTCTGCTTTTAATTTCTCCAAGTCTTTTAGGTTTCTAATTCCATGGTGAGAATGGACCCCGTTCATAAGTCAGAGTATAATTAAAGTTCATGAAATTAGTATTGTTTCAGTCTTTGATGTTAGCCAAAAGTATTCTTCGCAGCACCCACAATGTGCCCAGAACTGAATCCTGCAATTTATATGGAGTTACATGTATTGGTAGTATATCTAATTATTACTGTATTTTTTTTTCTAATTAGACCCATTGATCCTACTACTGTTTGAAGTGCCTGGGTATCATTCTTCCACATGGCTCTCATTCCTGCCTGAAAATCCTGATCTTTTAAAAATGTACTTGTATATCTGTACATGAGACACTGCAGTCACTAGTTGTGGCAATTTCTATGATCATTGCTACTTTTGTCTTTTTTATGGACTACAATCTCTGGTTTTATCATATCTATTTTTGAGCTGTTGGTTATGGGTGATCTAATGTGATATGTGCTTCATCATTCTCTATAATGTTTTGTGGTTCATGTTTCCAATGCTTCTCAGCTACTTCCTTATTGTACTGTTTGCACAATCCCTAATGCAACAGTCTTGCCATACTATTGTGCCTTATAGTGTACAGGCCTTCTGCTATGTGTGTACCATAACCAGCAACAAGGTGTACAACTCTTGCAAATTCTTGTTTTACAAAACGTACATTTGTCTATTTCTCCATGTTCAATGGACTTTGCAAACCAGCTTGTATATAGTTCATTATCCTAGCCTGCCATCATTAACCTTTTGTCTTTTGGCTTTAACTCACCTTCCTGCATCAAATCCTGCTGAACATGAGGTTGTTCCAGGAGATCTCCATACTTGCCACTACATTTATGGCATTTCCACATTTCTTTCCTCCTCTTCTGATTCCTTCTCCTTATATTCTTTCTTTTGTTTGTCAGTGCTTATTGTGGTTCCTGTTGTTGGAGTTGGTCCATTTTCCTTGTCTGAGGTGATTGAACAAATTGGTTTATAGCCTGGACTTTGTCCCTGAATCTCAAGGCTGTTTTCAATATTAGTTTTAGTCTTCTGAAGTATTCCTTATTGAGTTTGATTCTCATTTTTTCATGTTTTATTGCTGTTCCTTCATCAATGCCCAAATATTTACACACTCCCTCCTGCGCAAGTTCATCTAAATCATATTCCTGTCCTAGACTGATATTTCCTTGGTATTGCAGCTTTCCTGCTTTTAATGTTATTTTTGCACATTTATTAAGACCAAATGTCATTCTTATATCATCTGACAAAGTTTTAATCACTTGCAGCTGTGCTTTCAAATCCTCATCTGATGAAGTTTTAAGTCATCCAAAAGAAATAGATGATATATATGTCTTTAAGTGACGTTGTTTTCTGGGAGGCAAATTGTAAACAATACCTAACCTGTTAAACAGCTTAATGGAATAAGGGCAAGAGAGAATAACAGTGGTGACAAAGAATCACCCTGGAATACCCCCCTTTGAATTTTTATCTCTGGTAATATAATTTACCCTTTGATTGGGTGTTTCAGGGTTACTGTAATATAAATGATCAGTGTTGGGTGTGTGTTATACATCTGTAAGCACTCTTTTATCCATGAATGTGGGATGCTGTCAAATGTGTTTTTGTAAACTATGCATGCCATACTTAGATTCTTCCCCTTTTTGCAATTCAGTATTATGGCTTTATTTAACAGCAAAAGATCCTTTGCTCCCTATGACTTTTTTATTACATTTTTGTTCTTTTTCCATGACTGAATTTTCTTCTAAATGACTATAAACTCTGACTGCATCAATTACAGTTTATACATCATTAGAAAGTAAGTTATCAGTCTATAGTTTGGAGGATGGCTTACAGGTTCACTCTTAAGGTGGAGTATTGTTTTCTTGTTAACCAGGTTGGTGTCTGTTCAGAATATTCATGTAAGTAATTCTTACTCAGAGCTAAATCTTTGTGTAAAGTTGTTAAAACTTATCCAGAAGTTAGGTATTGAACCTGGGCTGGGGTTTCCATTTAGGAGCCTTTCTTAATTTTGTTTCAATTTTTCTGGCCATTTCTTCAATTCATATCCGGTACATTTGAACTCCTTACTGTTTCTTTTAAAATTTCAATATATTCAGCATCTTTGTTATGTTCCAGAAGGTCATAAAAATGTATCCAAAATGTGTGTGTCTAGTTCTTCTTTTTTGGGGGGTGTATTTTTTTCCTTTTGCTTTTTTTCCCCCAGTTCTCTATAAAACATTTTGGGGTCATCAATGAATTGCTTATTTTGTACTTTGTCTTTATATTTATCTGCATATCTCCAACGTTTTTCAGCCTGCGGTGATATCTTTAGTTTATTATTTGCAATAGTGTATGATTGAGCCTGATCTGTCCTGATGCTGTACATTGCTTTTACCACATCTATCGTTCTAAATATTTTTGTTGATCTGTTCCCTCTTCTATATTCTTCTAACAGTGACACTTCTTGTCTCAAATGCTTTATAGTTTTCGCTATCTGATTCTTCCATAAGAGCATTTTATTTCTTCCTTCCATTCCTGTATTGTTCTATATTGTTATGGTAAGACTTTATCAAATTTAGCTGCAAAGTAATATATCCTAGTTACATCTGTTATATCGGATCTACTTCAGTAGATCGAAATGTGAGATAACTGAAATTCAAATTCGTAAGATGAGAAGATCTGGAAATTCTAAACTTCTTGCATAAAGGTAATAATACATCATTTCTTTCTTATCCTCAATAGTCCACTCTATCATCTTTATGTGCCTTTTCTGGCGTATCAATTTTTGTGATTTTTGTTGACTACTACTTCCTTCTACAACAGGGATGCCATCCTCCTCCTGATCCTGGACTTACCCCACTGTAGAAATGTTTATGTGTCTTGAGGATTCTACACTGACATTTTTTCCCAGTCCTGTCACTACTGTGCACACCAGATTTGGACACTTTTTTATCCTGGTACTAGTGCACCCAACTGAGTTTTTTTATTTTTTAACCTAACTCTCTCTCCATGATATATGCTCTATAACATACAGTTTAGATATCACTGTCATCTTGGTGAAATTTTGTGAAAACAGGGTTCATCACATGAAGGTACTCATCAAGACTTAAGTATAAATTCTGTTCGATTTTCAGTTCATCAATATTACTTCTATTTCCTTTTCATGTTGATTTCATCATCTCTTCATTCGGACTCCCTGTAGAGTAGCATAGCTGTTTTGCTAAACCTTTAGAATTGTATTCAGTCAAGTTTCACACGTGTCAATATTGTTGCAGATTGTTTGTTATTTTTGATAAATGCCATTTTTCCATGCTTTATTGCTGTTGTGCATGAATCATTTCCTGCATTAAGGTGCAAGGTACTTTAATATGGAGAGGAAAGTTTTGTTGAAGTGAGTTACTGCCTTATCTAAATGCAGTTTTTTCATAGGTATTAGTTCCTATGTTTAAGGATAGACATGAAAGATTCCTTATTAAATCTGGTTGCATTGTTAACTGTTTTATATTGGGTTATTCTTTTAATTTTACTGTGTTTACACATGGAGAAGTCCAGATTCTAATCATTAATTGTTTCAAGCATAATTCCCACATGGATAATTTTGGTGTCAACTCTTGTCAGTATCTTGTCCAGAATAATTTCTTTTCTGGTAACTTTTATCTATTCTTATGGTCATATGTATTAACTTTGTTAATCCATTTAGGTTGATGCTGGAGTGAACAGATTTATGAATACACTTAGGTCAACCAGTATTAAGGTAATCTATTTTTTTTTTGTATAAGAGATATATTTAGCCAATATAACATGTTCTGTTGATTTGTCTACACTAGCAGATATTGTGTTGCTATACATATTCATTTTTTGTGTTAGTTTTAAGTGTGGTTACTAAGATTTCAACATTACTAATGATTGGCATTTCTGTGGGGTGCACAGCAAGGTTCAAAGTTGTTGAATATAAAATGGCTAGACTCTTTTACTAGTATGATCATTACAATCAATGTTGTAGACAAGAGGCAGTATTTTGTCGTCTTTTCTATGTGATTTAAAGCTAGGTTTCAGTTGCCCCAGTTATGTCAGGGTGTAATGAGAAATCCAGCTATGCAGGCCTGTTCTTTTATTCTGTATGCTGTGACGAATTATATGATATAGTTTCAGTCCAGGCGGCCTGCCCCAGAAAAGTGCATTAGGATTGCTTGATTGCTTATATGCTTTTGTGTATATGTATATGTATATGTATATGCATATGCATGTATGTACTGGATCCCATTCAGAAGCTTGACTCTTCAGAAAGTCGAATCTCATATGATCAAGCCCATATGGAGATCGCTGTACAGTGGGCATCAGGGAATTTACCCTTTTCCCACTGTAGTGCAGTCATGGAGTTGATACATATAATATGCAGGGGGTGTGGGGGGTGCAGGTGGGCAAAAAATGTAGATTTTTGTTGTTTTCTGAAGGCTAACTTTCCAAAAAGTTGATCATACGGTTTTGACCATATGAAATTCGACTTTTTGAAAAGTCAAGTTTCTTAATGGGATCCATATAACTACATGGATCCCTATCAGTTGATCAAGTTTTCAAAAACTTGAAATTCATATGGTCAAAACCATATGATCAAGTTTCTGAAAATTCAAAGCTTTTAAATGGAGATTGCAGTACAGTGAGGATCATTAAATTTACCCTTTTCTACACTGTAGTGTGATCTCAAAGTTGGTATGTATAATTTGCAGGGGGTGTGGGGGGTGCAGAGTGGCTTCCACCCATGCATAAATGTAAAAAAAAGTAGATTTTTGTGTTTTTTGTGTTTTTTTTTTTTTTATGTTCTAGTTTTCAGAAACTCGATCATATGGACTCATCAGAATGAATTTCAAGTTGCTGAAAATTCGATCATCTCACATAGAGCCATATATATATATATATATATATATATATATATATGTGTGTATACACACACACACAACCACACAAAATGTGCGTGTGTGTTTGTATATATATATATATATATATATATATATATATATATATATATATATATATATATATATATATATATATATATATAAATATATAAATTTTATATATATATATATATATATATATATATACATATAATTATATATATATATATAGATATATATCTATATAGTATATATATATATATATATATATATATATATAGTTAAATAGTTTAGATCTACTTATCCTCTGCGGGTCTACTAAGCAATTGCACATAGTTTACATAAATACCCTGCTTTCTGAAGTTCCAGTATTGGTTTGGCATCTACAGCATTTAGAATGAGATTGCTTTCTGCAAAAAGACATAAACTGGCCTGATTCCACCTCAATATAGTCTGTTATGATATCATTTTATTTCTTTGCATCTTTCCTGAAGCATGTCACTGGCTATTACCACATTTATAACCCCATACACTTGACTCTGAATTGCACAAACTTTCTGCTCAGGTGATTTTCAATAAACAGTTCCAGTTTATCCATGCTGACCCTGAGCAGAATGCTGATTGCACTACCAGCTGCACACAAAGGCAGCTTGTAACTGTGCCATCTCTGCACAAATTACCTTTCTGCAATGTTCATTTAGGGGTCACACAGATAATTAATCACTACAACTATTATGGGCTCTAATAGCCACATATCTGAAACAGATTAGAGACAAAATTATCAAAAATGCAATTCATCAAAAAAGTTTAGTTTTTTTTTTTTACCTAGGTTTCATTTTTTCCCAGTGTAGTGGGGATTTTGATTTCTGCAACCCCATAACTGTCATAATTAATGTTTTCCTGATTATTTGAACTGGACCTACATGAAACATATTTAACAAATGATAAGAAAGTAGTACAGATACTAGCATACTAAAAGTTTAAAGTATTAAGAGGAGAAAAAAATAGAGACAAAATTTGCTTTGTCAGACATAATAAGTCAGTCGATATTGGAGTCAGAATTATACTCTCTGCACCAAGGTTCAAGGGGAATAAAGTGCAATATCATCATTCAGAAAGCTAAATGGTTAAATATAGAATGAGAACAAAAACAGTGGAAGTTTGAATTTTGAGATATGTGTGCAGCTGATTGTAAAACTTAATTGCATAATTTTCATATGTCAGTGATAACACACCGCTGGTGTAACAGCAGACTGTAATGTTTATTAGTAAATCTGATGCCTTGTTGAAAGTTCCATTGTGAATAGCCTAAGGGTCTTTGATGCCCATGGTGTTTACTTGGATGGGGAGTGGACTAAGGTCTACTATACCATGTAGAAGGCTTTATGAAATTATTATTTATTCATGGGGCATTTCAGCCATGGTCAAAAGTATAAGTGTGACGCAAAAAGTCACAGAACAGTAAGAATGGGACAGCTAGAGGGCAGCAAACTTACATGGATACATCATGTAAAGTATTTTGCCATACTAGAAGTTGAAGTAAGTAATTAAGCACTAATAAACATACAAGGTGGACTTTCATGACAAACAAAAGTAAATAAAATAAAATAATAAAACAAAATAATAATCTTTCAATACATTATAGTACTTAAACCATGCAATCCAGATAGCATAGAAGACTTAGTAGCCATTTAAAACATGTTATATAAAGTTAAACCTTAACTCACTCCACAAGCTCAACTGACTGGTGCACAAACCCCTTTATTACTCTTTTATTGCTAATCTCACCGTAGGCTGTCCCCATGTTAACAAGGCTATATAAAATATCATTAATCAAACTGGAAAGATGTTATAATAAGATTGCTAAATTTGCCACTAAACTACCTAATGAAACGCATATTGTTTTACCATTCAATAAAATCAGTAGCTAGAACTTCAAATCTATCGGAGTTATGTCCATCTGAAAACTACAAGTTAATGTCCAGGTATTAGTAGCATCATTGTGAACTATATTCCAATGAGAATACTCAGATCCCAAGATTGCCACTACATAGGTTCATAGTTATGCTTTAGGCTAATCATCCGTGAGGATTTCAGAAGCCTTGCCATGCATTCCCAATAAGTTTCTAGCCCTAAATATTTTTAATATGGGTTATGAATAACCCAGGGGCAGGTACACATTTACATGTTACCCTGTCCATAAGGAGGAACGTGAAGTTTCCCATCCATTCATCCAGAATACATTTGAATAGAGTAAGAGGCATACTTTGCTTTACATGGAGAAGAAGACAATTTCAGAGAAATGGTATTCTATTCTATTCTCTGTGAGACATACCTATCCCTCCAACATATTCCACTTAAGTTGTAGAAGACATAGCGATCTCCTTAGTGCATGTTTCTGCCACTATTGTACTTGTGGATGTACAGTAGAGCTGAAAGGATAAGGTCAGTAAAGACTCTGTAAGCGAGACAGAGATTGCCCCTCAGTAGCCTGTAAAATACTGAAAAGAGGGACAGGACTTTCACATGATCAGTGTAGCTTTTGTGATTTAGGCCCTTTAATTTCTTAGTGAGAGTAACTCGAGTTGTGTTAGGTATTTGGACAAGTACTTATCGAAGGGGACGTTATACTGAAGTATGAGTCGGGAGTACAAAATATAGGGAAATTATTAGATACCTATCAACTCTCCAGATTTTTACACACTGTCCAGAAGTATGCCTCATATTTTTGGTCTGTTCCTCATAAAATCTATGATTTTCTGGCAAATCATTAGAGACTGAAGTCACTGAATAATGATACACATTTAAGTTTCAGACTTCGTATCCTTCAGCAAATGCATGCTAACACAAAACTTGTTATTTCAACATTCAAAGTTTATAAAAGCAATATTTAAAATCTGTCCCTATTTTTGGACTTCTGTACACCCATTATGTTTGGCTTTGTGCAGGTTTCTTGTGCTTTAAAGTCAAGAGGTATGAATGATCACCTGCTTTAACCTAAATTTCATACCATTACTAATAAGTTGAGCAATTAAAAAGTACTTCCTTATACAGTGGATACATGTTGATTGAATGACAGCTAGTTGTCCACATGGGTCCCCAGATCCCTCACTGCTGGGTCAATTTTCAAGGGTATATTGTCATTATGATAGTTGCAGGGAGCATCGTGCTTGCTGAAGAATACAGTGATACCACTAGGATACAATGATACCACTAAGTCCAACAATCACTTTGGCAATTCACTATATTCAGTTTACACATCAAAACTATGGTACTCCATCCCCTAGAACTTAGAACAGAAACCAACTTTAAAATATTCCAACAAAGTTAAAAACTACTTAATCACTACATAGCATTATTCATACTATAATCAGTGAACAAAACTAGTAAATGCTAATGTAACCTAACACATCACATATAAATTTGGGTCTACCTGAAAACACAGACAAAGCAAAGCACCAATGAGATAACCAACACGAAAACACCGAAAAAAAAAGTTCAAAAACACGAAACTTCACATGCCCGACAAACCAAAATCCCGACAAACAACAAAACAAATACCTTTCCCTAAAAACACACACACAAAAACCTTAAAAACCTACACTAAACCTTACAAACACAATTATCTATGCACCAACCTTAACCCAAACCCTAACCTTAAGGTCCGTCACTATTGCACACTTACCTTACCCGCACCCTAACCCTAACTCACTTAATCCACCCCTAACCCTCAAGTCCATCACTATCGCACACTTACCTTACCCGCACCCTAACCCTAACTCACTTAACCCGCCCCTAAACCTAAACTCCATCACTATCACACACTTACCTTACCCACATCCTGACCCTAACGTCCGTCCCTATCACACACTTACCTTAACATGTCGGTGTTCTCAGCGTCGGGATACTCAACTGTCGGTCTTCTCCATTGTCGATCTTCTGGTGTCGATGTTCTCGTTGTCGGCATTCTGCATTGTCGACGTTTTCAGGTAGACCCATAAATTTATCTACTGCTGAGAATAGCCATATACCTGCCTTGACATTCTTACACTTAAGTAACCCTTTCCTTTCACTCCTTCATACACTTCTAATCAACTCTTTAACTAAGTATTAATCCAATGTAAATACAGTGATATATAAGCTTTATCTTCTACTTACTAATGCATGTTGATGGGCTCCACATTTTAGAATGTAGTTATCTGATTGCACTTCAATTACCAAAGCTATTGGTTTATGATTACAAACCTATGCTCTGTGATTATACCTTGCTTATAAGTACTTTTTGTTATGTCATACAGTGACTTTTTCTCCCTAGGACTATGCTGAAAAGGAGCAATTTGCTCAGTAACTCCATCACAGTTAACAAACCAACAAACAAACAAACAAAATAAATAAATAAATAAATGAAATGAAATTTACTATCAGTGACTGTGACAGAAATGGTACACAAGACAGTCCCAATGCAAGACAAAGAAAGGTGATTTTTTTTTTTTTACCCATTACATCTAAAACATGATTCTGCTTCAAATATCTTTAGGTAGAGCAGGTTGGAGCAAAATAATGTAAAATAGGTAAACACGTGTAAACCTGTTCAGCGGCCAAGAAGCTATAAAAATCAATGATCTCAAGTAGATTTCAGAAGTGGGTATCAGACAGGAAGTGACTACCGACAGCTTCAGGAACTTATGCTACAGAAGGATGATAATACAAGGCAGTTAGTGTAAACCAGTTGCTGAGCAAAACATAAACGTGACCATTACACTAAGCATGGGTGTCTGCCTTTCATTCCGTAGCAGAATTATATACAGGTGTATTGCTAAGTGACAAGCTATAGTGCTACATTACTAAGTTACATGTTGCCTGTTAAAGTTATACCTGACTGGTTTTACAGGCATACATACTACTGATGGATGGCTTCATTGAGCCATTACTTGACCCCAGAGATTTAGTTGCTCTGAGTTGACAAGGGTGTTGTTTCATAGCTGTGGTCTAGCAGTGGTAAATACCGGGCTCACACTGCGAAGCTTATACTCTGGGATGGTTATGTTTATAAATTAATCAAAATATTACTTAAATATCCTGGTGAGCATTTCCCTTGTGATGGAGGATACAAATTAAGGGCAGTAACCGTAATCAGGTAGTTTATATCATACGGTTCCAGAGACGTGGGTATACTCCTCTACATAGGAGTCCATCCAAGTCATTTTAAGTTGTGATAGTGTGACAGTTGTGACAGATAGCAAATAAGGTGAACGGACATTTCCAGGAGTATTCCTAGCTATGTTAAATGTTGTTTTTTTTATTTCTGCTATATAGTTGCAAGTCGGGTTAACTCACCATGTGCTCCTGTATAAACAATTGACCCTGAGATATTATGTTCTGCCTTACTCTGCAGGCTTTTGAACACTATTATCCCAGCATTTATTTGGGCTAGTTTTTAGTGTGTACTGAAGTTTCTTGATAAGATTTGTTGAGGACACAGAAATATGAGCCGTATATGGTAAATTTGTACAGCGTATGTCTCCTTTTAAATCTGTAACTCTGCATTAGCTACTCTGTATAATCATGCACACACTCTGAACCTTTAAAAAAGATTTATGGCAGTTGTTGTTGCCCAGTATCTGCTTTTTTACATGTAATGCATTCTAATAAGGCTTGTTCAATGAATCTGGCATAGATCGTTTTTTCTATTCTGAACTTTTCCTGCATGTGGAACGGTAGCCTGTTTAACAAAGAAATACTGCTATAGGAAATGAAGACTAAATACTTTCTCTGTTGTTCACAACAATTCTAAACCTGATATTAATGTCTAGCTTTGTGCAGCACTGAAATTAAGGTCTAGCTTTGTGCAATACTGTTTCCCAACCTTTATTGTGTATACGAAGCAATAACTCTGCATAGATATGGAGCTACTGTTTACCGTATATCCTATGACTGTTGTGAATGTGAATTGTTTGCTTGCTTAGAGAGTAGAATCATGTGTCTGTAAGGTTCTCACACCTAATGTATGTTTCATTTGTAGGAATACCCCCTCAAAATATCTAAAAATAAGGGTTTCCTACCTGAAAGAAGCTACCCTGAAAACCAGTACCCACTAACTACCTGAAGTACATCCTACGAGTGGCCATGGTTAATTTCCTTTACTGTTCTCTATATTTTGTCCTGTAAAATGCAGCCATGGGTCTAAAGCCACCTAAAGTCTATTTGCTATTTAAACACCATTGCCCATAACACTATCTCTAGCCCTGAACTTATCCCTGATCACTGTAGTTTACTCCACTCCCCCACTAATAATCCTGAAACTCGAACTTTGTGCCTGCTACCTGTAGCTCATAAATACCCTGTATAAGCATATAACACAGCCTAACTATATTCCATTACTTAGTTCTAAAGATATAACTTCTCCTACTGCTCTAACCCCAGTTTAAATTGGATTACAAAGTAAGTCAGACCCTGTATACTTACCAAGGACTAAACAGAAACTTGGAGTCAGTGTTAGCCCTGCTCTGCTCACCCTCGCTGTGCTCGGGCTCACTCTGCCCTCCTCCCTGCCCCCAATTCCCACCTGCTCCCACTATCTCTACATTTATAGGTAAATAACCACAACCCTGCTAACTCATCCTCTTAACTTCTACCTCATACTCCTCATACTCCGCCCTGTCCCCTCCATCCTATTGCCTCACCAAACATATTTTCCTCCACCCACACCATTGTCTCTGATTTGACTATCAGATCTACCACTGTTGTGTTATACATAACTAAAGTTCAGAATAAAATACTTATCTCTCATTATGTTAATCTACACCTTACTACCCTTTCTGTTCACCACTTATGTACTCACCTTATGTGAAATCCATATGTTTACTGACTATCAGTACCCTAAAGGCCATACTATCAATCCAACTGTAAAGCTTCCCACCTTCAGCCATGTTAATAGCAAATAGTATAGCCCTACGTGGTCCCTCTTTCAGTTTACTAACCCCTTGCACATTCCCTCTCAATCTAGACAATACTATACAATTTTACACAAACTCCTGAGGCTTATCACAAGGTACAGACCAAGCCTCATACTCAGTGGAGACATCCACCCCAACCCAGGCCCATCCATCTCTGATAAATACACCCCCTCCACAAGTGACCTAAGCCCTAAAACTATAATCAGCAGACCAAATAGCTCTCTTCTGGCCTGTCATCTGAATATTAGAAGTATTAATAATAAGATACACGAATTGCATGCTCTCCTGGCTATATACCTCCCTGAGATTCTCTGTCTATATGAGACCTGGTTAAAGCCTAACACCACAGACAATGAAGTGTTACCACCAGGGTATAATATACACAGGCTGGATCATGCTTCCAGGAAGGGGGGTGGAGTACCCATACTCTACAAATCTGAGCTGAATCTGAGCATAGTTGTTAATCAACCACCTCAGATTAATAACTCAGAAATACTTACCACTAAACTACAACTCAACAAAAGGAAATGCATCAACATCATCTGTATGTGTATCCCCCCAGGCAACAATGTAACAACTTAACAAAAGGAAATGCATCAACAACATCTGTATGTATATCCCCCAGGCAACAATGTAACAACTTAACAAAAAGGAAATGCATCAACAACATCTGTATGTATATCCCCCAGGCAACAATGTAACAACTTAACAAAAGGAAATGCATCAACAACATCTGTATGTATATCCCCCAGGCAACAATGTAACAACTTAACAAAAGGAAATGCATCAACATCATCTGTATGTATATCCCCCCAGGCAACAATGTAACAACTTAACAAAAGGAAATGCATCAACAACATCTGTATGTATATCCCCCCAGGCAACAATGTAGCCATGCTTGAAGATATTCTTCACTGACTGTCATGTTACTATCCCCAAGAAACCCTACTACTTGGAGACTGTATTATAGATTGGGGAACCTGTTCCTCAGAATCCCGTTCTACCCACATCAACCTACATGCTTTCACACAAACCATACCGCCCTACCAGACTAGGTAAACCCCAACCAAAAAGAAAGCATACTTGACTGGGTACTAGTAAATAGTAACCTCCAACTGTACACTGCTGGTACCATCCCCGATGACCTAAGTGGCCACCTTCTCACTTACATAATTAAACAAAAAGCCATCAACCAACAACAACCCTTACTCAGGAAAGTCAGAAACAAAAGTGACTTTGACCCTACCAAATTCCAACAGGAACGTAACTCCTGTAACTAGGCTATCCTAAAACACCTCCCCTTAGATGAGGCAGTTGTATTTTTTAACAACAAATTCCTTGAAATCCTAGATTTGCATGCACCTGTCCGCTCAAAGTGTACTAAATTAGAAATGACACCCTGGCTTTCCAAAGAGACTAGACAAAAAATTATCAGTAGAAACAAAATATGGGCTCGATGGTGCTCCACCAAAGACCCCAATGACCATGTTAAATATAGGCAAGCTAGGAATGAAACTAAAAAACCCATAATGCAAGACAAAAAACAATACTATAGTAATTTACAAACTGCTAACCAGAATAATCCCTAAAAGTTCTGGGCAGGCCTGAATAAATTACTTCATCCTGGTAAGACATCTACACCTACCCCTGCCGTTACCATTGATAAAACCCCTGAAGAAGTCTCTAACAGTTTTAACTGCTTTTATGCTGAGACAATTCAAGCCCTAGCTAATCAATTATCTCCTAGATCCTCTGGCCCTGACAGTATCACCTCCAAAAACCAACTCTTGTTCAGCCTTACACCAGTGTTCACGGCTCTAATTTGGTCCTTGATCAAAAAACTAAAACCTACCATGCTCTCCACCGACAAACTCCCTGCCGAGTACCTACAAATATCAGCTGATGCCATCGCCTCTCCAATATCAATACTCATTAATCGCACCATAGCAGAGACTAAAATCCCCACCATTTGGAAGACATCCTATGTAATCTCACTGCATAAAGGAGGTTCATCCACTGAATTCTCCAATTATAGACCAATTGCCATACTTTCTCCACTTGCAAAGATAATGGAAACATGTATACATAAGCAATTTATGCACCATCTAATCCAAAATCACCTTATGGCTGATAATCAACACGGCTTCTGACCTCAACACAGTACAACCTCAGCCCTCCTGGCCTTCACCAATACCATAAATAATAACCAGAACAATAATTATATATCCTCAGCTCTCTTCTTGGATTTATCCAAGGCATTCGACATGGTCGATCACCAACTTTTGATTGACACCCTGCAAACTTTCAGCCTGAACTATAAGGCCCTTCAGTGGTTTTCATCCTACCTCAGTGGGAGGCAGCAAGCTGTTCTCTGGCAGAACAAGATCTCCAACCTGTTACCAAATACCCTCAGAGTAGCACAAGGCTCCATACTAGGGCCCCTACTATTTTCCATCTTTATTAATGACCTATATACTCTCATCCCTAATGTCACCTGCATTCAATATGCTGATGACTCCACCCTGGTTTTCTCAGCTACATCTCCCTCAGACTTGAGGTCTGCTACCCAGTCCACATTCAATACTGTGGAAAACTGGCTCTCCAATTGGAGACTGTTGTTAAACCCCATAAAAATTAAAATGTTACTATTCTCTCAAAAAACACAGGTCTACTGCTTTTAACTGCACTATAAATGCAAAAGATGGCACAATAATCTCCCCTGACCCCTCTACAAAACTACTAGGTGTCATCATTAACAACAACCTAATATTTGACCTACAAGTAAATCAAACTATCAAAACCATCAATAAAAAAACTTGGGTCTCTGTATAGAATTAAAGCCTTCCTAACCTCTCCAGCCAAGATTGTGATAGCTCACTCTCATATACTTTCTACACTGCTATACGCTTCCCCCCTTCTCTCCAATCTAAACAAGACTGTACTCGGCAGACTGTCAACCTTTTATAATCACATTGCCAGATTTGCCACTGGCCTGCCTTTTAAGACACACCACTGTATCAACCTCAAACAGCTTGGGTGGCTTGAACTACCCAATCTAATCCAATACAACCTTCTGATTATGGCCAATAAAATTCTCTATAACCCAAATCATACACCAGCTCTTAGGAACATAATCACCCCCTATAACAATCCAACATTGCTCCGATCCTCAAATAAACTATTAATTCAAACCATTAAAACTAGCAATGCAGCTGGTGATGCCCTATTCCCAAACTCGGCAAGTAGAGTCTGGAACCTACTTCCAGCTGACATCACAATGCTCTCCTCCATAGACCAGTTTAAAACCAAACTTAAACAACACCTGGCACTAAACTGGCTATGCCACTGTAATATGCCTGGCTAGCTCTAATTAAGAAATGCTGAATAAACTAGTAATCTAGTTAGTGTCTATTTGTTTCCCATGTTGTAAAAAGGGGTAACCTATAACCTGTGAACTTGTTTATTCATGATTGTTTATGTATACTTTGTAAATATCTGTATTTTGTTTCTACACTATCTATTTACCTGGAGATTTTATTTTGTAATGAGTTTTTAATGTTTTTTACTGTATCTGTTTATGCTGGAGCTTTTCTTTCCCGGGCCTCCGCTGAAAATGGACATGTATCCATTCGGACTATCCGAGTCAACAAATGTAAAATAAAATAAATAAATAAAATGAATTCTTCCTGTAAAATGAGTTCAGCAGCAAATCATGGTCTGTATGATTTACTGCTTATTTGTTTTTGGTTGTAATGATGTTAACTGTTAAGCATATAAATATCATAGGAACAATATTTATAGGAATAAGTACCATGTATGTATTTAGTTACCTTTGTATTTGTCATGGTGCAGACAAAACAAGGCAATGATCCAACTACAGTCCATGGAACCTCAGTGAAATTATGGATTGAATAACATGAGGATAGGGTGAAAAGGCAGACCCTGTTGAGACCACTACCCCCAAAATGTTCAGTAGGGCCAAATAGCATGGTTTTGGTCATTTCAAGCTATATACTCTTACCTTTCCTCTAAAACACTTGTAGATAATTAACAGGTCCCTGCTGAAGGGTGGCCTGATGGTGGCAGCCAAGTGGTAAGACCAAATTATCAACATACAAGACTGATTGAAGTTCAGAAATCTCAAAGAGATAAAGATAGTAAATTAAAAAGATTTCTTTTTCTGGTTCCTGTGAACTACTATAAGAATGGTGTCTATTTTGGGTTAGGCAATATTAACTAGAATTTAGAAAGTTCTATCTGAGTGGTTCTGGATCCACTTCACTGCAGGTAACCACACCTCTGCCTGGAAAGAACTCATAGAAGGTTATGTAGGCAAGACATTGGAATGCCTTATTAAGGTCAGTGAATGGTTTTGATCTTTAGTTAGTTAGTTAATTAGTTAATGTTTGCTAACTGCGTAAGTGAACTAGTTCAGGACCCAATTCATTCAGGCAGTAACACAATACAAAACTGGCCAAGTTACAAAGTACAAATGCACGTTGCAAGATTAAATAGTACAGAATTGGTTAAACAAGTAACAAAGTACAACTTGCAAGATAAAAACTATAACACAAAAATAGACAAAAGTGGCACTTTGATGGTACAGCTGAGTGAAATATAAAGTGCAAATTACCAAGTGGAGAAAACCTGAATAGAGCCATCATGCCTGAGAGAAGCATTTGGTAGCATTAGGCTTATTTATACACATTGTACAAAAAAGTATAATAAGGAGAATTAGGTAAAAGGAAAATGCCTGGCAATATATGTCAATTATAATATAATGCATGAGAATTATAAATTATGCAGAAAAAAACATTACCAACTACTTAATACCTGTTTTTTCCACACCTAGTATTATCCTTTGTTGTAGATTAAAGGAGAGAGAAGTAGGTATATAGCAGGGAAAGGGGAAGTATAATAAAGCTATTAGCCAGGCTGACTTAAACAATTACATTTGTTTTCTTTAAGTAAACTAGAAAGCAGTGACTTCTTGAAACACGTGAGATTTTCTGCCCATCTAATGTCTTTGGGTACTGAAACCGTTAAGGTGAGTGCAAGTTTGGAAAAGGATCTTTTGCAGGTGGCAAGTGTGAAAGGAGGTCTTGAGAGAAGATGTGAGCTGGAAATGGGCAGGGAATAGGTGCTGTTTTTGATGTGCAGTTTATTGAGCAGAGGAGGGCACTATCTTTGTTCAAGATGTTTGTGATTGTGTTCAGTAGGAGTGTGGCCCTATCAGCCAGCATTAGCCAGTTTATTTTAACAAGAGTGAGACGGATATTTTCAAATCTAGTAGGAATGTGTATGAATCCCAGTATTTGATTTTCAGCCTTTTAGAGCAAGGTGGAGTTGGAGGAGCCCAGAGCTATGACGGGCAGTCCATATTCAAGTCAAGGTAGGAGAAGGTTAATGGCTATTGTATGTCATGTTTTCTAAAGTGAAAAGATGAAAAATATTTTTGGAAAGTCTGAGCCGAACTATAACTTTGTGGATTTGCTATTCAACATGTTTATATAAGAAGAGTTGTTGATCAAATATAATTTATCTACTAAGTGACACAAGGGAGAGGGATAACAGTAGGATCTGTGATGATGAAAGTCTGAGTTAGCTCAAGTTTTTGTTATATATCAAATAGCATCCAAAAGCTTTGTGAACACCAACAATCATTATTTTCATGAAGCCAATTCCAGGTAGAAATGAACTTTGAAGCTCTTTTTTGTAGTTGCTTGACAGACCTATTACCTTGAAGGAGGGCAATGCTGTCAGTGCAGAGTAGGTGGTTGGTGTGTGGGAGATCTTAAAGAAGATTGTTAAAGAAGATTGAAAACTGCAGATGGCCCATGACACAGCTTTGTAGAACACCTTTGTCAGATCACCCTGTAATATGAGCGTTGTCAGGTCCCATAAGAGTGAAGGCATGATGGGCATATTCTTTTTGATCATTCCCATATAGATGGCATTGATCTATGCCAGTAGAGTCATTTCAGTACCATGACAGCTACAAAGCAATGCATTTCTTTGCTGAACAAGCATGGGCTGTTTAGGCCTTCTGTTAGTTGAACACCAAACACTTTCACAAAGACCTTGGCTAGATCAGTAGGATGAAAAATATGGCACCATGTTTATCACTGCACTAGTGACTGCTCCAGTCTTCCAGAGCCAGGAGAATGTTCCAGAAGAATCAATATACATTACAGGAATGCAGAAAGTATCTCAGTTTTTAAGAAATTTGGTGTACATATCAGTCATTCCTTTTCAAATCATAAAATGTCAAAACCTTTGGTGATTTTACAACAGATATCACATTTAGATAGTACGTTTTTACAGACCGTCAACACGCAACACATTCTTATAACAATTTTGTCAACATTAAGCAACTTTCATTTTAGCAATATAATATATGTATTTGTAAATGTGTGCAGTCATTCACAGCTCTGCACAATAGCCCTGCAAGAAGGAATTGGGTGACTCAGTGCTATCTAA
Organism: Protopterus annectens; assembly: GCF_019279795.1. Taxonomy (NCBI): domain Eukaryota; kingdom Metazoa; phylum Chordata; order Ceratodontiformes; family Protopteridae; genus Protopterus; species Protopterus annectens. The sequence continues at coordinate 901,552,342 of NC_056745.1, forward strand.
CACCCTGGAGGGTTTCCTGAACTGGTACTTTGGGTCTATATTAGATCACCGAATGCTTAAAAAAGCGAACGTGATTAATCGACCCTATGTAACCGAAAGTTTACAATGTCGAAGTGTCAGAACAGCGATTTTTTTTCCAAGGGAAAAAAATCTCTGTTCCAATAAAAAAATAAATAAATAAATAAATAAAAATTTCAAACATTACATTAAGTGGAAGGCTTCAGCCCCCACACCCCCCTACTTAAATATACCAACTCCGAGACCACACTACAGTGCCAAAAACGACAAAGTACCGAAGCGGCTAAGCAAATTCTTTCTCAGGGAAAGAATTTGCTTAAGAGCCACTTCGATATTTTGTGTTTTCAGCCTTTTAAGTTTGACCAAGATGCATTTGAAAGAATGCATCTTCGGACTTCTAATATAGACCCGGTACATCCCTCAACCCAAAGCTCAGGATAAAAAAAAACAGTCCTCTCACCTCTCAAGTTCACAGGTTGAGGACTGAAAAAGGTCTTTCAAACAGCAAAACTATAGCAAGGTGTTTCTACTACCATTAATAACATCTTGTAGCTATGGACATTTGTATTCACAGTCAGGATATCAGCCGCAGTTGTTTCAATGAATGCTGCCATTGATGTGCTGACCATGCCCACCCCCCAACAGCTTAGAGCCAGGGTAGCAACCCCCTTTTGCCACACACTGGCTATATTACTAAGATGACTACAGTTCTCTCAAAGTGTGTGAGAAATGTTTTTAGGTGTCCATTACAATCTTATGTGTATTTGTATATGTGCTACCAGAGTGGCCATGGTATCATGACTATTGCTTATCCGTGACATTGCTATCTCTAGGGGGCACAATTAGAGTCTGCTTATAAGTGAAGGACTGCAAAAAGGAACAATATCTACTAAACAGTGTTGCCTTTTTCTCACAGTTATCATGAATCATTTGATGTCCAGCATAAAGTAATGATCTGGATAAAACAGATAGGTGTGCTATTTTGTCTTCCCCACTTCACACTTTCTTAAAAGTGTTCTCACTTATGTCTTTTCAAATTATCTGTTTTTTGGACAGTCTCTTGGTCTCACTTTTACATCAGTCACAACTTTTGAACTTTTGTAAATATTTTACTTTTGTTGTGTTTGTCCATATCTGAACTTCAAACTGTCTGGTGTTGCAAATGTTAGGATGCATGGAACTCCTAAGCCCTTCTAGTGTGGTATTTATTTTTTGCTTCTATGGAAAAATGGACATTAAAAAGTGTAACTTGGTTTAATTAAGCAGCTACACCACTGCATGGCTGAGGGCACATAACAGGAAAAATGGCTACCTGACAAAAACAGACCATTTTCTTCAAAATCAAATCAGTTTATAATGGTGAACATGTGAATCCATTTAGGAATAATGGCCACATAATTGCATAATGTGTATAATGGCATGTTTTATCAACACACTTCTTGGATTTACCAGCTTGAGTTGCAAGCAACACAGATCTATTTATCTAATTTCACAGCAAGAAAAAGCCTAAACAAAAAAAAAAAATACAAGAACGAACTAACTGACATGTACTCTAATGAGATTAATGAATTATTCACTTTATCCACTTCCTATATTTGCAGCTTGAACTATAAGAAGCTCTTGCCAACATATACGAGAACATCTTCATTTAATTCCATTGAAGAGTATTCTTCCAGAGGCTGTAAAGAGTTAATTTTCATAAATCATACACACTTGAGACCATGGCAACTGAATCAATGGTAGGTCAGGCCTAGTCATATAATGATGATGGCAGGTCACTAGAGATGTCTGTTGGATATGTTTGCTTTAAAACAGTGACAGCATTCTATTGAGGGCTTCTGCTGGTGATTTCTTCAGCATTTCTATGCATTTTTATTTACCTTACTTAAGAAGAAGTTTATTGCAGAGGCTTAAGGCTATAAGTTGCTAACAAACCACATCCTGTGGTCCGGAGTTTGATTCTCTTAATCTCCACTTGTCTTCTATGTGCTGCTGGCCAAATCACTTAACTAGATTGTGTACCCATGTCAATCCTGATAAGAGGCTTGTGTCTAGTGTGTTATTCAGTTAATACATTAATAAAAAAATAAAAAAATAATGGCAGTACACAGAAAGGGAGTAAGCCACAGTTCAAAGCTGAGAATATACTTTAAAAAGTCTTCTACTTAGCATCACACTGCTTGCCACCTGTGAATCTATATAGTGTTCTTTTGGTATTATATATTAGAAGAAGTGAATGACTTACCTCAATTCCATCCTTATAAAATGTATTACCTTATACCCCTTTCTTTATATAACTGACCGGCATTACACCCATTATATTTGAAGCTTGTTTTATTATTATTACTATTATTATTTAATATGAATAGAGTGGACCCAAGGACATCTTTCAGCCTTAGCCTTTTGTAATAGTTTTGAAAAAGATTGAAGAATCCTTGCCATAAACATTTCCCTGATTCTGCATCACAGGTTCCATACATTTTATTCACCCCTTTACAGAAGAAACAGATCTTTGATGACCATTTTCGCAGCTTTCTTGATGTTCCACCACAATGTGTTAATGCAGACTCACTCCCATCATGTGTGAAGATTGTCCACACCTTCATCACCACATTCCCAGCACTTATCTTTCTTTAGCTCCCCTTTTTTCTTTAATTGCCAACCACCTGTGCGTAATTCTCATTCAAGTACTATGCACCTGGCTTATACCTCTAAATCCTTTACACCTATCTCAAGCTTTATTGCACAATTTCTACTTTGCCTAATCACTTTCTTGCATGCAACTTTCTCTGAATGACTACCAGCTAACCACCTTGCTTGTTCCTCCTAATGCCCCATATAACCTCTCGTTATCTCCTTTACCAGTCTCTTCTATGTACTCAAGGGAACTTCATTCATTTTCCTTACCCTTCTCCTCATCATCTTACTCCAGTGCTCACTGCAATACATATTCTATAAAAAGTGTGTGTGTGTGTGTGTGTGTGTGTGTGTGTGTGTGTGTGTGTGTGTGTGTGTGTGTATGTAGGTGTGTGTGTGTGTGTGTGTGTGTGTGTGTGTGTGTGTGTGTGTGTGTGTGTGTGTGTGTGTGTGTGTGTGTGTGTGTGTGTGTGTGTGTGTGTGTGTGTGTGTGTGTGTGTGTGTGTGTGTGTGTGTGTGTGTTTGCAAGCATGCATCTCTGCATGTCTCACCTGCATAAATATTTAAATAAAAACAGCATTTATTTTTTGTTTGACTTGCATTATGGCAGTAGACATTTTTTTAAAGATGGAACTTTTACTTTTAACAGTAAAGCACAAGTCTAGAATGTACAGGTGCATCTTTTAATAGGTACTGAAATGTTATTATACCTAGAAATATTGAGAGAATGTTAAGTTTCTTGTAATACGCAGCACATCTCAAAACAAGAGCATTCATCAGCAAGATATTATAGTGCACAGGAATTATTGCAGCATTTGGTCCTGAATATAGCAACATAAAGTGTTACAATCATTTGCTCATACCAAAGGTGGTCATGTCACCACCATTCAAGCATAATTGCTCTTTGGTGATGTCGATACTGACTGGCAGCACATTTCAACAGACTACCCTCAGATAGCATCAACCTTTATGGATTTACTCAACTTATAATCTCCCATACTTTCTCAAACAAATTTTGGCTGTATTCTAGATGGAATCCTAATTTCAAATCTTACACAGTGCTGCACTCCCATAACCTTCCCAGACTCACTCAGTGACCACTATCCCATCTATGTCCATCTATGTCCAGAAATTAATAATCTACAACTCAAAAGATCAACTTCTTAAGGACTGCCATAACCTTACCAATGTTAAACCTGATGTTTTCAACAACGTTCTTCAGTCCCTTAACTGGTCCACTGTTTACAACTTACCTCTGGGCAATGTTGTACTTACTATTTCTCAGCACCCTAAATAACCTTGTTTTCATCAGAAGAAAATATGTTAAATCCACTCACACTGTCTAGCTATCCCACACTAGCAGCAGACTAATGCACAAGAGAGACATGTCAAAGAACCAAATCTCCTCCCCACCATCAAATATATAAGCATATCCATAACCTTTTTGAAACTAAAGTCACTGCTAAACCGTATTACTTAGAGCTACAAATAAACCATTAAAAAACAAGAAACGTTGGTCCTCTATTAACAAAATATTACACCCTGAAACACCTATTGCCCCCAACTCCTTCTCAGCTAGCTCTCCCATAGAAACTCTTAATAATTATAACTCATTTTATAGACTATTGCTACCTTAACACAAACTCCAATAAAAAAGTCATCATGGCCCTGATGAGCTTCCCACTTCTGATAAATAGTTTGTATCGTTAAAAACTGACTCTGCCTGAAATATTAAATACCTACATAGCAAGTTTAAGCCCTACCTGCCCTCCGTTGACAACCTACCTACAGAATATCTAAAGCTTGCAGCTACTTCCATTGCTTACCCAGCCTACATCTTGAACAATAGATCCATTCAAAAATCACGTCCCATCTCTCTGCAAAAAAATGTACATCCTGCAGCTTCACAAAGGTGGTAACTCCTCTGACATGACAAACGTTAGGCCTATCACTCTCTTATTCCTCCTCTCTAAAATTCTGGAAAAGTTCATACCTCAGCAAACCTAGCAATACCTTCTTCAAAAAAATCTACTAACATTTACCCAACATGTTTTTTGCCCATACCATAACACAACTGCCCTTGTTGCCTTCGTAGATAACATCATCAAAGCTAGAAATAATAGCTTGTTTTCTTCCCTATTTTTAGATCTCTTCAGAGCCTCTAACACAGTCTGTCACTCCATCTTCCTCCCTAAAATGTCTGCACTTGTCTGTCTGATACAACACTCAGCTGATTCACTAGTTACCTTTCTCAGCAGTATCAGTCTGTAACATGGCTGTCTGTATACTCCTCTTTTCTGTCAGCTAATACTGATGTGTCCCAAGGCTCTATCCTTGGACCTCTTCTCTTTAACATCTTTATAACAACTTACATACATCATCCAAATAAGTTTCCCTCATCCATTATGCTGATGATTCCACCCTCATCTGTCATCAAATCCTCTTCTCCATTTACACTCCATTATTCAAAATGCCTTCAACTCTACTATAAGCTGGCTGTGTGAAAACCAACTCTGCCTAAATCCTAATAAAACCAAGCTGTAACTATTCATTCCCAAGTCTCTAATACCTCTCAAAAACAGCCTCAAAATAACTTCTCTCAATCACACAGATATAGAAGTCATATCTCATACCAAGTTACTAGGCATCACAATTAATGATCAACTGAAATTTGGTCTTCTTATACAAAATTGTATAAAACAACACATCAAAAACTTAGTGGGCTCTACAGATCCAAATAGTTCCAGACTAACTATCCCAGAGTCCCATTGGCAATCACATACCTTCTACCTTCTTTACTGTATGCTTCACCAATTTTTACCAATATTCAAATATCCCTCATCACAAAACTAAAAGTATTTTATAACAAGGTAGTTAGATTTGCAACCAATCTGTCATATAAAAGACATCACTGCTCTAATCTCAAAATATTAAACTAGCTTGAGTTTCCTGATTACCTCAAGTACACTCAATTTCTACTCGCTCCCAAAATGATGTATAATCCATCCCACTGTCCATCCATCAGTAAAATTCTCAAATAGTACCATCCTAACTATGAACTTCACTCATCAGAGAAAAAGCTTCTTGAAACCCTTAAATCTAAGAAAAACATTGGACATAGTTTATACTCCTGCAGAGTAGCAAATACCTGAAACAAGATTCCTATGGATATTAATTTAATGCCTACAAGCCCCATTTTAAGTTTATCCTAAAAGAATACCTTCTCAACTCCAGACTTTGTACTTGCCTTTGTACAGGTTAAACTGACCCATTTATTTTCCCTTCCTCTCCTCTTTCTCTTACACACACTATCTCTCTCTTCCTTTTCTTTTCCAGACTCCGTCCTTCTTGCACTTTACTATACACCCACTCTCTCTATAACTGTTTTCGTCACCTACCCTTATTTCTCTGTTATTTTCTTCTATATTATCATCTTTAAATCTTCTTTTACCCTCTTCTTCTCTGCCTTCCTTTGACCTTTCTTAGCATATAACGTTCTTCTTACTGTCAAGTTTCTCTTTCTGCACCCCTGTACCTTATTACCTCTTCTTTTGCCATAATATTATATATATATATATATATATATGTATATATATATATATATATATATATATATATATATATATATATATATATATATATCCCATCTATGATGTAATCATGTTTTTTTTTTCTTCTATTGATCTTATTTGCATAATTTATTACAGCTTTTTTTTTACTAATTGTATGTTTGCAAGATTCGTATTATGTTTTATGGAGGTTTATTCTCCAGGGCTCCACTGAAAATGGGATTTAGACCAATATGGACTTTCCTAATAACTAAATGTCAAATAAATAAATTAAAAAAGGCTGTAGTTGCTGTCATTTGCTTTGTATGAGTATGATGTTTTGCACCTCAAACTGTAGTCTGTTTTGTCTTCTTAGAACTCAGCAGCCTCCCATAAAATGAATGAGACAGTTGCCTCATTCCTGATAGTATTAGCTGTTTCCCTGATGTACAGTGACCTTGGGGTAAGGATTTTAAATTAAGTGGTGGTGTAAGACACCCACTATCCCTGCAATAATGCTTTGGTATTAAATTTAATTTGCGTCATTTGACAAAGCAAGAGTGTAAAGTGTATGTTATTAGCATTAGTGTACGTGAGCTGTCTGCTAAGAGGAATTGTTACCAGGCAGTTGTGATATGAGTTTAGATATTTTAGGCAAGTAATAGTAAATCTTAAATGCTTGGGGATATCACTGTACCATTTGATGATATTATGGTATTAATTATGAAAAATAAAGTATATGCTTAACACAAAGTGTGCTTTGAGTACAAGACTGTGTGCTTTGGCTTTCCTGGATCTCGTTGTGTACTACATTCGCATGACACACACCTATTCTCTAACATAAGCAGTATATAGTAGAATGATCGCGGATGTCATCCCTTTGCCTAGCAGTACCTGACATTAGCTATGTGAAATAAGGCAGTTCACTTACCAGGAAATGCACTCTGGATGTAAGATTACAAATAATGTCCTCCTTTGGTCCACATCTCTACCGGAAGAATAGTTCAGCTTACATTGTCCTGCATTGATCAATGATGGTAGAAGATAAAAACAACAAAATTTAAATGCTGTCTGTAATCTAAGTGTCTTCACAGATCTTTTATCTTTTACATCAGCTAACATGAATAGGTAGGGAAGCACATTCAAATGAAAAGGGGCAAATGTGACATTTTCACAGATAAAGACTTATTCAGCTTTGGGTGAGATACGTCTACACAAATGAAATGCAAGGGCAGGGAGCAGACCTCTTTATATAATGAAAACATGCCAAAAGAAATTAAGTTATAGTCTACAGAACAAAAGTGGTAAATGAGTCGTATTACAAAAAAACTTTTTTTTTCCTAAAATATCAGTGAAGGCCTGGAGTACTTTGTGGAGGAAGCAGTGATTAAAAACACAATACATGATATCAGAAAAAGTTGTCTGCTGCAAGTCTGCTTCTCAAGTATTAGATGCCCTTTACAGTAACTTAACAAAAAATGGTTTAACTTTATTAAATTTAGGATGGAACTTATTATTCATTTATTATTATTATTTTTTTTAATTCTGAAAGAGCATGCTTATTATACCTACATGTAAACTAAAATAAAAAAAAATCTTTGTCTACTCATTAAAAGTGCATGAGTGTCACCAGAGCATGAGTAATAACTTTAATTACAGACCAAAACTTCAATGTACATTTCACAGAGCTTTCTCAATATGAAAACCAGACACATACATTATGTTATCCCTGTTTGAGCACTTATCAGTCTTTAATTTCTACTGGGAGTATTTCTGCTGATCTACCTCACTCCTAGCTGCCTTATTCAGGCTGAGCACCTAAGAGGAGTCGAAGAGTCATACAGCTTAAAGATTTTTAACAAGTGTAATTCCTTTCCCACTATCAGGTTCTGTTCAAAGACAGCAGTGTTGATTGCATTCAGAATCAGACCTAAGAGTAACTCCTGCCCTAATCAAATTAATACTGTATACATACCCACGACCATGACTTCTAGTATGCAGTATGTTGTTAAGAGTGACAGCAATGTACATATGAAGAAATGCCTTCAGGGGATCAAATCAGTCAGCCGCACACTATGTAAATGCAGCTAGATTTGTTGCGAATATCATTGCACGGATTGTCTATATGTGAACAACAATGCTAGTATGAGCATTTTTGGAAAAAGAATGAAAAGTAGATAAGATGTGGCAGACTGACATACAAGAAAAACAAGCAGAGGAATTATAAATGAGCCAGAGCTGTTAAATCAGAAACCTTTCAAGTTCAATAGTAATGTGATAATAAAGAATTCACAAAAAACAGCCTCTTTCATAGTGCTCACTCAGTCTTAAGGGACATGGGGCTTTTAACAAAGAACTCCACTGTGGCTTCCTTCTACCACTCACACTCTGAGGACTTTCATTTTTGTGTGATTGTATTAGCATGCTTCTTTAAAGGCACTCTACTTAAAGGATGAATGTAGCTTTATTTTCTTAGATTCATCTGTACTGATGTTTCTGGAATTTTAATACTCTAGCATGAATGAACACTGGACCCTAATGAAAGTCTGATAATATTTTTGATTTATAAGTATTGCTTTACTCGTGGATTTTTAGTTTTGTATGCCTGTCTCAGTGCTTGCAATCAATGTTGTACAAAATCCATTTTCTGTAATATTGGCAACATGTTTTAGAAGCATTTGATAATGTATTTTAATTACCTTAAGAGGTAATAGAAGGGTTTGTACCTCATTGTTTTGTTTTAGCAGTACAAAAATGCTAGAAATGAGCTGCTACCCACAAACTACTTTAAGATTGTCTGCTATCCCTGGTCTGCAGTTTTAAGGACACAACACATGACTAAATAGATTATGGTAAAACAACTGAGGAAATTTAAACAGATAATTAGCAATCTCTGCTATTTATAATTCTAAACTAGCAAACATTGTAAATCAATGATATACATGTAAGGTCATCATTATAAATAGCAACAGGGCATCAGATCACAGCATTATCTAAAAAATGCCTATAAACTAACACAGGTAGGTAGTCATTAACATACATTTTAAAGCTTAGGTATCACTTCTTCCAAAAGTAAAAAGACCACAGAGTAAGCCATTTCAGAAATGAAGAACACAAGGGCACCTGAGTGTTAAACTATATTGACATAACTGAAACTCAGAACTCAACAATTAACTGATGGTGTCACAGAATTCTAAATACTTACATATGGCAAACTATTAACAATTTTTGTAATATGGGCTCATTATTATTCAAAAGCGTGCACAATGATTGGACAAACCAGTCTGTGTGCCCATTATAAATCCAGCCAAACCTCTCAACTGACCCTGATTTTTAGGGATATCCCTGAGGTTGGATCAAAGTTTTGTTCTGTCCTCCTAACCCCTCCTAATACCAGCAATTTGGAGAAAAAAGGTGGTGGATTACACATAATAAATAATGACAATAATTAAGTTATAAACTTCTTAAACTTCGGAAAATGCATGTTAATCCATGTTCTGTTATTCTAACAATTTTTCAAGTTAAAAATACTAATACTTTAAAAAGTGTTCTCGATTGTCCATTATTTCTTCTGAATTTGTCCCTGTTCTTAGAAGTAAGAGGTTGACAGTTACAAATCCAACACTATCATTAAAAAAAATACTGTAGCTTGTAGCTGTGCTGAAAATAAGTACCACAGCTACCTGCGAGGAGAATAAATATCACAGCTATTGGCTATGCACACCTAGTAGCTATCAAATGGCACAGCTGCTGGTTTTCTGTGTAAGAAATACTTCTGTTTATATGTTGTCCCTCTCCACGTGTATTTTGACAGCAACAGCACTTAAACAAAAGAACCATACATTAAAAAAAAAAAAAGAATCAGGTTAGGATGCCACAAGTCAAAGTGAACATACATACATACATACATACATACATACATACATACTTACATACATGGTTTCACTTCAGAATCCTGAAATATCACAATCCTGAATTTTACAAAACTTCATAATCTGGAAGCCCAAAATCCTAAAAACTCAAAATCCTGAATCCCAAAAGACTGAAAACACACAGGTTACATATACTGACTATAAAGAACACAAACCAGATTACATTTCAACATGTGGGGGGCTGCACCCCCACACCCCCTGCTACTTAAATATATCAACTCCAGATTGCACTTTACTACACTATCATGAGTTATGTTCATAGGCTCATAGGTAGGTGCTAGGCTATTGGCCCTAGGGCCTATATAAGCTTAGCCAAAAAGGTACCCTGGCTTTTGCCACCCAAGAAAATTATTTTCCTGTGCCCCTGTCAAGCAGAGCCACAGAGGTGATCCCTGGGGTGAATTTTCTATTTCCCATCCAATCATCAAGATTTTTCTTGAAGAGTGCTAATGAGGAGCTTTGCTTGATATAGATAGGTAGTTTGTTCCAGAGTATGGGAAGTCTCTGGGACAGGAATCTATCCCTCTGGCATGTTCTGTTTATTGTGGTGACAAGGTTTAGGTCCCTAGAGCATGTAGCTTGGAGGGATTGGGATTTCTTCAAGTGGAGCATGTCTAACAGTCTGGGTTTGACATAGCTTTGCATGTTAGGCAGAGATCACCTCTGAGTAGGCAATATGCGACGGAGTAAAGCTGGAGATTTTTGAGACAGTCTGCGTAGGGCATCATTTGAGGCTGGTAATCCTCTTTGTGAGGTATTTCTGTGGCTATACTACTTTGTTGTAGTATAGTAAGTTAAAAGGGAATGTTACTAAGGTTACAACAGGCAGTCATGAACACATGTGATGGTATGTTTGTCATTTTTTTCTCTGGAGTGCAATCTTGGAGTTTATATATTTAATTAGCAGGGGGTGTGGGGGTGCAGCCCCCCACAGGTGGTGCAGGGGGACTTGCCCCCCTGCCCATACTTGGTAAAAAGTGCTATCCTTTGTCTTGTATGTGTTTCTCTGTGTCCTTGTATGGGAATATTGTCATTCTTTGTGTCCTGTATATTTTCTGTATTTTGTGATTCAGGATTTTGAGTTTGTAGGATTTTGAATTTTCAGGATTTTGGATTCCAGATTATGAAGTTCAGGATTGTGATATTTCAGGATTCTGAAGTGAAACCATATACGCACACCTGACTCTGTCAAAAAAAAGAAAGAAATGTAAAACGAAAGCAGCACAAATTCCCATGTAATGTGCAAGTGTCAGAATGTACTTGCTAAATTCATGCCCAATACATCATTCAGATATCTCTTACAGCCCATGAATCATGTAGGAATATTAAGATGCATTCAAACAATAACATTATTTAGAAAAGGTAAGAATAATCTGCAGGATTCAATAAACTCTGTGTAGACTCCGTGTAGAACCTACATGGACTGTATCTGTGTACATGGCCATGATGTTCTCTTGGAAATGCGCAATGTATATTAATGATGCACAGTGTGCTTAAGAGAGGTTTTGCGGCACGTCCCAGTAGTGGTGGCCGCGAAACCTCATAGAACAACACAGATAAGTAATCTATGCACAAGATTCAGAGATTCAAAGAAACTTTATTGTCATTTAGGACCACACAAGTGCAGCCTAAATGAAATTACAAATGTCAGCTCAAGAGAGAAATGCAGTGCAAATAACACAGATACAGCGGTATCAGAGAATAACATAATAAAGAAAATAACAACACGTTATGACATGCAAGAGGTAGTTCACATTACATAAACATACTCAATACTCATTATCCCATGATAAATAATAAAGAAATATCCACCACTAAACCCCTTCATCGTTAAGATAGAGAATAAATGGAGACTAGTGAATAGCACTGTTTGGTTACTGTATTACACTTTTTAACCTTAGATGTGACTCAGTATAGCCATCATATTGCATATCAGTAATGCTGGCAGTAATTGCTCAAAGCGGCAAGATTAAATGAAAAAAAAAAGACTTCAATGTATTAGGTATTATGGTTGGTGTCCATGTTAATAAGTCTCACAGCTGTAGGAAACAAACTGTTCCTGAATCTGGTAGTAGTACAGCAGAAGCTGTGGTACCTCCTTCCAGACACAAGTTGTGAGAACCAGTTGTGGGCCAGATGGGTCAAATCAGTTAGTATTTTTTATGTTCTCGTCCTTGCTCTTGTAAAGAAAAGCTCCTGAATAGAAGGGAAGTTTGTGCCCAAGATTTTCTCAGCCACCCTCACCACCCTCTGTAGTTTCTTCTTCTCAGTAACTGTGCAGTTGCCGAACCATGCTATGAAGTTGCTAGTGAGGATGCACTCGATAGCTCCCCTGTAAAAAGTGGTAAGAGCAGACAGTGGGAGCCTGGCCTTTTTGAGCTTTCTCAAGAGGCGAACTCTCTGTTGAGCCTCCTTGACTAAATGGTTGGTATTAACAGTCCAGTAGAGATCATCTGATATGTGAAGGCCCAGGAATTTGGTTGTTTTGACTTTCTCTACTACCTCCCCTTTGATGGTGAGTGGTTGGTGAACTGTTGCCTTCCTCCTGAAGTCCATAATCATTTCTTTGGTCTTATTAACACTCAGTTCCAGATTGTTCCTGTCATACCAGGCAATCAAAGTGTTTACCTCATCCCTGTAGTTATGTTCATCCCCACCACTAATAAGACCCACAACTGTAGTATCATCAGTGAATTTTATAATATGGTTTAAGTTATGATTTGCAGTACAGTCATGAGTGAGGATGGTGAAGAGCAAGGGGCTGATCACACAACTTTGGGTACACCAGTAGTCAAGACTATGTGTTGAGATGTATTGATTCCAGCGCATGTCCATTGTGGTCTACCAATCAGTCAAGAGTCCAGTTACATAGGTGGTTGTTTATCCCGAGTTTCATGAGCTTATCCAACAGTTGCATCACTATCATAGTGTTGTTCACAGAACTGAAGTCGATGTACAGCAGCCTTACATAGTTGTTCCTCCCTTCTAGTTGTTTTAGTGCAAGGTGTAGTGTGAATGATATCGCATCCACAGCTGATCTATTTGCCTGGTATGCAAACTGGAGTGGATCAAAGGACTTAGGCATACCCACAGATAGATGTTTTTTCACTATCCTCTCAAAGCACTTCATAACATTTGAGGTTAAGGTGACAGGTCTGAAGTCATTGCGGTGGGTAGGGTTGGGTTTCTTTGTTAATGGGACAATACTTGTTTCCTTGAAATGTGAGGGAACTTTCTCCATAGCAATGGATGAGATGAAGACGTTTGTCAATACCAGACACAACTGATCAGCACACCCCAACACCTTGTCAGGTATGTTATCTGGTCCAGCAGCCTTCCTAGGATTCACCTTCTTAAGCCGAAGTCTCACATCCTCAGAATGTAAGGTGAGCACTATCTCCTCTTTGTCAGTTTTTGTCTTAGAAGGTATGGTGGTGTTCTTCTCCTAAAATCTGCCAAAGAAAGAGTTCAGTTCATTTAGGAATTCCAGGCTGTCATCACATTGGGGTGTTTTGGTCTTATAGTCCATGAGCTGCTGTATCCCATGCCATAGGCTTCTTGGGTCCCTCATGTCTTGGAAGCAGATCTGAATTTTCCTCCCATACTCCATCTTAGCCTCTTTGATGCCCTTTTTCAGATTTGACCTGGCCAACTTTAACCTTTCTTTGTTATTTGCCTTGAAGGCTATGTTGCTTTCCATCAGTAGCTCATAGACATTACCGGTGTGCCAAAGCTTCTGGTTAGCTCTTATAGTGATGGCTTTCATAGTGGTTACATCCTCTATGCATTTATTTATGTGGGGAAGAACTGATTTGGTATAGGTGTCTATGCCTAACTAGAGGTTGTGTGTAGCCGCTTTTTTGAAGACCTCCCATCAGGTGATATTGAAACAGTCCTAAAGCAATCCATGGAATCCTCCTGCCAGACTCTGATCTGTTTAGTTGTCTTTTTTCTCTGATCAAATCTGTCTTATAGGTAGGCTGAAGTAGGATGGCAGTGTGATTAAAGCTGCCTATGTTGCAGTGCTTCAAAACTTTAAAGGATACTTTAATATTGCTGTAAGCTTTGTCTTAAGGTATTCTCCCCTGGGTGTGGGGAATTCTCATACTGATAAAAATGGGGTAGCACCTCCTTAAGCTCAGCTCTATTGAATTCACCCACTATCACATATGCAAATTCTATGTTTCTGTTTTGTAGCTCACAGATAATATTATGGAGTTTATTTTGAGCTTCAGTGGTGTTAGCACTTGGGGAGATGTACACTGCTGTGACGTATATCCCACTGATTTCCCTTGGTACATAGAAAGGTCAGCATTTTAGTGTTGATATTTCCACATCTTCAGATAAGTATGATTGAATCAGCTTACAGTCTTTGCACCATCTGTTATTAACATAGATGCATACACCACCACCTTTAGCTTTAGCTTTATGGCCTGTGGCCTAGAGAGAGGGGTGACAACAAAACAATTGCACTGTGAAGTGAAATGGATCAAATTAAGTGTGTCAAGTAGACACATGTGAAATGGAGAGCTGTGTATGGGAAAATTCTTTTTTTGGGAGAGATGTCCTTTTTAAAGAGAAAGTAGAATGTTGGGGAAGGGACATAGGCAAGTCTGAGGCAGGCAAGTTGTGAAGGGGAGGAAGCATTTGGAGACAGACAAGACATACAAGACGAGACAGGGTTGGTGAAGGACACAAGAGGGAGGTGAACACCTTGGTTGGAGTAGGTGTGGGGGGATTGCGAACCTATGGAGGTCATGTTTGGTAACAATGAGAATTGAGTCCTCACCCACTAGACTGTCATCAGTCACCTCACTGTTCTAATGGCTGCAGTATCGAATATCTGCTTGTCCTTGGGTTATTCAGGACAGTGATGAAGAGCAGCATCTCCACTTGACATAGGCATGCACTGATTGCATGGTGCACAATCCTACACACCAGACGTACCAGTTCATCTCGGGTGACAAAATCATCCCTCTGCCTCTGCTCCCAGATGGAACCACAGGCCTATCCTCTGGGGCAGAACTACTTGAGGGTCCAGGTAGGGGAGGGGCAGCAGGGGAGTTGCTGCCAGGCTGCAACCCAGAAGTGCTGGGCCTTGGTGCTGTAGCCAGTGGAGGGAATGTAGGTGGACCACAGTGAATTGGCCTACCCTGTCATACTGTAGTAATAACAGAAATACAATTAAAATTCCATAAAGAAATTAAACATAACATGAAATAATGGACAGAATAACATTAAATAAAATGTAAACATATAATAAATTAATATAAAAATAAATAATATAATTACAAACAATGAAAAGTAATATGAAATGAAAATGTATTTAACAGAAAAACAATATAAAATTATACATGATAAAACATAGGTAATAAAAATAATTATGATAATGAAAAATATGATTATATACATAATATAATAATAACAATAAAATTAAAAATAAGAAATACATAAAAAACAAACAAAGAGAAAGGGTGGGGTAAGAGAAACAAAGTAACATCAGTAACTGCACAAATAATATACAAAACGCTCTACAAATAATTTACTATATTCTGTTACATTTTACTTTCAATAATACCAAAGGCTAATAAATACCTTTATTACTTTGAATACTACCCTGTTGCTAACACAGACATGCTATAGTAATCCTGTTTGGAAACATATATACTACTTGTGCCTCACATCTTTCTCATTCTTTTCTCATAGATCCGCACATTCAGTGATCGTTCTGCATTAACTGTGGGCAAAACAGAACACAACTGAATACCATTAAAAACACCAATAATGAACATATTCAGATGCTACCTCCTACATGCAGTGCCAATAAGTGGTACTTACACATCTGTGGAGTGCCATCATTCCTGCATTCCTCAATCCAACAGTTAAGGGTATCCCTCTTCCACATCCAGAGGTCTTGGTAGTCCACTTCTACAGCTTATGCACTGCCTCTGATGCCATTTATGCTACATGCAGGAACGCTCAGCATTGTGCAAACAGTGGCTCCAAATATTATGATAAAAATAAGTGATAGCAGGCAATATATAAAATCAATGTATCACACATATTACTAGACTATAACTACACCGGAAATATCCCTACATAGTTCTACATTCTAATTAACCATCCAGTGCACATGCCAAGCACAGGATGGGTGCCTTAACCCTGTGTTTCAAACATACACCTTTGCAGGAAGCAGCAACAGGCATCCAGCACCATATCTCTCAACATCTTAGAACAAGGAATCTGGACAAAGGCAGAAGTAATGAAGGGACAAAGGTATAAAAATAGAGTCACTCTTTAAATATTGCTCTTACATACTTAGGAAGTGGATAGAATACCAGGTTATGCATCAGCATGGCCTTTCTGAAGGATATGAAGTCTGAAACTCAAATGTGTGCCATTACTTCCTGACATCAGTCCTCAATGATTTACCAGTGATTTTACAGAAGATCACAATTGTATGAGAAACAGACCAAATAAATGAGTCCAATACCTGGACATTCTGCAAAAATCTGTACACTTGGGGGGAGATGACCAGCACATAATCAAAATGAAAATAATGTGTAGTCATAATACAATATTACGTTACCTGTACGTTTAGTGAAATGTTTCACTTTTACAATACAGCATTTACAGATTAAACACCATTATGATGCTTGTTTGCAAATACGCAGCAGTATTTTACATATCTGTGTTTCTTTGTCAATCATCGGTTATCTGTCCAGTAGTCTGGAACATACAGTTATACACCATTCAATATCATTGCATTTGCAATGTCAAAGGGCATTGTCGGGTGGATGTGTTCCCCTTCCCCTTGCTGATCCTACTGCAGATGTTCCCACTAGATTAACTTAGGTAGTACAGCACATACTATGAGCACTGAAGGACATGTCAGTGGACTGTAATGGTGCCCCTGGCCAGAGGTATGTAGGCACTAACACTGTCAGCACAGTATCTGAAAAACATGCTCTGTGGCATTACTGGTTGCTCTGTGTGTCTCATTAAGGTGTTCCTCTGTGTGTGTGTGTGTGTGTGTGTGTGTGTGTGTGTGTGTGTGTGTGTGTGTGTGTGTGTGTGTGTCTGCATCTCTGATGGATTTCCTCAGCCATGAGTCCAGTGCATTGCATGCATCCACACCTAAGTGAGCCTTGGAGATATCCCCCCTAGCACACATGATGCAGTTGGGGAATGTGGCACATGTGCAAGTCATGCTAACTGCAAGGGTTGCCAGCACACACTTTCCACGTGGCTCCCATTACACTAGATAAGACTTGGCAGTTGTTCGAATGGTAGACTTTATGGTGAATGTACACTCTACCCTGTTCCCCGGGTGTTGTTCTCTTGTGTACATGACTGCGATGTATGGCACACATTACTAGAGAGCTGTGCCATATACATTACAATTGTAGCATAGTTGTAATCTACTCCTCAGAACTTATATTAAAATATATGTGCTCTCTGCCATGTTGTAGCATAGCATGCAGGAATGCTTGGAAGATTCTGAATGCTGATGCCTATGAAACTCCAAGCATGTCCCCTGGTAGTCTGTTAATGGTACCTGTGGCTAACATACTAACTTCAACACATAACATACCTTATATTCCACTGGGATGTGTTCTCTGTATTTGGCTCTGTATGTGACTTAAGGCTGCTAGAAGTCCCACAGTTCCTCTCCTCTGTTGTTGGCCTGCAAAGTCTTCACCCTCTCTGTCTATGGCTATTGTAAGCAGCAGCAGCATTGCCTTCAGCCTGTAGCACACACAAATGTATGTAAATTGTAGCTGCTACTAACAATCTGTCAGTGCTTATATTGTATCCTTACTGCACTATTTCCCCACTGCACATATAAGAAAGGACATGGTGTCTACACTGATGCCTTATATCTTGTTGAGTAGCTCCACAGGATTGGTTGATTAGCATGCAATGCAGCAGTGCATGCTGCAGTTAGCATCTCTGAGGCACAGACTAGGATAGATGCAATCAATTCGTAATGTACACCGTCATAAAAAGGCAAATGTGTAGCTAGGCAAACCAATGGTGATCAGAGTTATATCAGAATTCAGACTCAGTTACACATTTATATTAGAACAGAGGAGTATTGTACTCCATCAAGTATGTATCCATTTTGTTACCTAAATAATGCATATGTTGGAATGTACTTAGGAATGATGGCAAATAAATCAGTAAGCATTTATTAGAACTGAGCAAGGGAAGAATGAGGTTTAAAGGGTGGCAGGACTTAAATGAACTATGTAATGTTTGAGTGACAAAGATTGGGTACATTATAAGTGATGTGTAATATTTGCAACTGGGAGTGTGTCAGTATGGTTTGTGATGTAAAATGCGTGCAACTAGGATTGTGTCAGTGTGGTTTGTTTTCATCTATATAAATGTATGGTTGCCTATGTAGTAAGTGATGGTTTAATACAGATGTTTCTTGTTTTAAAAAAGGCAGGAATTGAATAATTTGTGTAATAATGTTTAGGTTATATGATATAAAGCAATATATGTGAAGTATAATGTTTGTTATGTTAATATAGTTTGATTACTTTTATATGAATGTAAACTTGCCTATGTCACAAGTGATAATTCAATAAAGGTGTTTGAAAAAAAAGAAAAGAACTGTACTCATGACATGGCCATGTTTACCAGCCATTTGAGAGTACAGAGACTGCAGAGTAGGCGGAAGGTCTAATGCTGTGTGATAACTATGCACACATGTTTCATGGATAGGTCCTTTGAGAGCACTTTTGAATTTACACTGTTGTTTGTTAGCACATTTGTCCCTTAGCCTGTTATATTTTGTTTTCTTGGTGGGGAGGGTGAGTCCCTGCTATGGCACAAACTGGGATGGACTGTTGTGGTGTGTGTGTGAGCATAAGTGAGTATCTGTTATGGCACAAACAAGGATATGTTCTTCATGCTAGTCTCCTTGTTTTGTAGCCCCACGTTATTTGTTGACCACTGTTGAATCTTTAAATTGTAATCAAATGGTGAATGCTGAGAGCCTTCCTGTGCTGTCTTATCTGTACACAGTTTATTTCTACTTATGTGATCCTTATATGTGTTATCATTATTTTGCCTTTCAGTAAACAATATGCCCGCACTGCGTAGGCCCCCATTTTCAAAGGCAGAAAATGACATCATCATTGACGTCTTTGACTTTGTATATGTCTCTGGCCACAGTCTTGAATCCCACCAGGGGTTTGCTTGCATCCAGTTTAATCTGCACGAATAACTTTCTATATTCTAATCTGGCTTCCCAAGCACCACCCCTGGAGTCATGTAAAACATGTTCTATAAGAAAGAACCTGAATTTGGCATTCCTGCAGTTTTTAACGTGCTTAAACAGTGCGCTAGTCTCCTTTTCTCTTACTATATCATATGAGTGTTCATATTCCCGGGGTTGAAGGATTATATTAGTATTAACAGTGTCCTTAGACTAAGGGCTGCTAAATTATGAAAGAGTTTATTAATACAGCATTGTTAAAGGACATACTTTAATCACTGTATTTAATACACAGTGTTAATTTTATTCTGTTTGCCCTGACCATTAAAGGGTTAACACTGTAGTGTTGGGTTGGAAGGGGTTTTAGAATTAAGCAATAACCGATGATGTGGTGTGGTATATTGAATATTTACCCACAGTTGGTGTGGTTTAATCACGAGGTCGAAGCCCAAGTGATTAAATAAAGCCAACCGTGGGTAAATTTCAGTATACCACAACTACGGAGTGGGTTATTGCTATTATACAATGACATTATTTAAGAAAAAAATACTTACTTTTCTTAAATAATGTCTTTGTATAACGGCGCATTACTGTTCTTCCGCCGGTGGTGGTATACTGCTTCCTTGTGTTGATGTACTGCGCATGCTTTGAAATGAAAGCAACAGAGAAAAGAAAGTTTCTGTTGCTCCGTTTTTTTCTTTTTTTTTTTTTATTTATTAAAAAAAAAGGTTTTGGACGCTTTATACTAAATGAAAAAAGTCTAGGTGACCAGACCTTTTTCCGTTTGCATATTGTGCGATTTACAACGGGCACACTGGCCAAACGGAGTGTATGTTTTGGAATATTAATGGGGTTTGATTGTATAATATGTGTTATTCAGTGATTGGCAGGTTCTGATTGCTAGTTTCTTTTAAATAAGTGCACTTTGTAATGTCAAATTGTTCTGAAGAAGCCTGGGAGTGTTCTGGGTGAAAGCGCTTAACCTTTTATTTACTGTTCACGTAACTGTTATTAAAACTGCTTTGCCTTTCCATTTGGAGTCTCTCTTTTTTGGAGTTCAATAACTGAGATATTTAGTAGATGAATATGGTTATGTTCTGTAGAGTCTACGTTAAGTGTGATATGGAAGAAAGACCTGACAATTTATTACCATTTCACCCCTTTACCTTGTAAACTCTACAGATGGCGGAGGTTGTGAGGTCACTAAAGGAGTCAGTCAGCCGTGACTCATGAGAGAAATTTAGAAACAGAGACAGAGAGAGGGAAAGAGAGAGAATCATAGTTTCTTTACAAGAATAGTCTGTATTACTAAAAATATTGAATTTAGCTCACCTTAGACTATCCAGAATGAAAAGCTTTTCTAGATCATATGTATGGTGGT
The DNA here is from genome assembly GCF_019279795.1 of Protopterus annectens. NCBI lineage: Eukaryota > Metazoa > Chordata > Ceratodontiformes > Protopteridae > Protopterus > Protopterus annectens. The sequence goes on from NC_056745.1 coordinate 901,573,087, forward strand.
CTGGCATACGTCACAAAGAAGAAAATGAAGTAAAGATGTGTGATGAGCACCAAAAAGCCACGAATAATTAGTTAGTGTAGCTTTATGCCATGGAATTGGTCTTAGAGTTCCTAGTTTAGAGTTCACATTAACTATGTTGGCCCATTACTTTGAGAAAGTATTTTTATTTCATAGGAGCTCATTCAAAATGAATGAATTTGTATGTCATGAATAGTTCTAATTCTCAAACAATCACTGAAAAACTGTTTTAATATTCATGGTATTCCAAACATTCTAGTTGTTGATAATGGGTTTTGTTCAGTAGCATATACTTCTCAGAATTTATGAAAGAAAAATGAATTTATCTTACAATTTCTGCTGGCCGAGCAGAGAACTGTACAGCATTTGAAGAAAGGGTTGAAAGAATGAAAAGTGAGACTATAGAATTAAAACTGTCAGGGTCCTGTTTAACTAAAGAATTTCACATCAGGTGATAACATATCTGCCACCAGCAGAAATCTGCTGTATAGGCTGAGATTCATATACTCCTTGCTTCTGCAACATTTGACAGCAAAAATCCAGAAAAATGAGATCAGAGGCAGACTTTTCATAAAAATATCAAGCTGAGGAGAAGTTTTACATGTTGAGATGGAGTCTCTGTGAGAACTACAGTTATCAACCTAAGTGGATCATTGAAGGAAATTAACAGTGTTTCAGGACCTGTATTTAATATAGCAATCATGAATAATAGTTTCTCTATCAGGAGGCATGTAGGTCAAATAATGTCTCTTTGAGAACTACAGCTATATTTGGTATGTGAGATGACATAGTAGTACATGGTGACAGCCCGCCTGGACCCAAGGATGACATGCAGTCTCTGCAACAACACTAACCACTGTGGCACCTACTTAGTAATTTTGCACAGTTCAATGCATAAAATGTTTACATTTACAAAATAAAAGCTATTGAGAAACATATATATCTAGCACTAAATTATAGTTCATAATGAGTTATTATCACAGGAAACTGTGTGTGTGTAGTATCTTGAATATGTCATCAGGCTGAGTGTATCATGTTGTAATAGAATAGTTAGATGCTTTTGAAGCTGGCATGGTCTTTTCAGAATTCTTAGGTTTTGCTCTGGTTTCTGGAGAATGTTCTTTACTGCCATGCTGTCTGAAAATTACAAAATGTTTTTAAATAATTTTTAAACCATTAAAGATGTTCAAATTTCTTTCCAATACATGATAATGATATTGTGTCAGACCCAGACACTACTCCAAACCTCTTTTCTAGATGTAGTATGTTTTCATTTGGTAGCTGCACGCTTTGACAAAACTCTGTGGTTCATTCTGCTTGGTTCTTGATAGATAATGCAAAGAGTTTGATGTTTTGGTTAACAAAATGTCTTTTACATGTTCTGTATGGGCTAGAACCTTATATTTGTTTTATACTTTTGTTTTATATATGATCATGTGCCAAAGTAATAATGTGGGCCCACTTCTGTGCTGGAGGACATGTCGTTAGATAATAAAGGAAAAAGTAATCAATGTGTTAAGTAGCCTCCCCTTGTGTACAAATATGAGAAAGTCAGTCATAAAATGGCTATCACTGGATGGTTAGTAACAAAATGGATACATATTTTGCAGTTAGAGATGGGAGACCACTATACAATCAGCAAAACAGGACCTTGAGCTGACTATGGCGCTCACAAAGTCTGGAATTAAATTAAAAAAAGAAAGAATGAAAGAAAGAAAACCCTCCAGACCAACTAGATATAGGGTGGAATTCATAGTCCAGGACTTTGTGGCTACATAGCTGTTATCTGTGTAGAGAGCCACTGCATGTATATGTTCAAATAAACCTAACACAGGTTTTGCGCACTGACTGAGGAAAAGTGAAGGTGTTCTGAAAACATGTTCACTTACAGCAAAAGAGTATAGTACCTAAAATTAACATTAAGTATATATGATGTACTATGTGAAAGCCATAGGCTTCATATGACTTTCAATGTATTTGGGTATTGCAGATGGACATGGTTAATGACAGCCACCTTTAAAAGACTTAGGGCAGGCAGTGGACCATTCAGCTTTTATTATTAATAGTTAAAAAAATAAACGGGCTTATTATGTTGTATATAGTGGTTTCCTTATGTGGACACCATATTGATTGCTTTAAGTAATGGAATTGAGGAGATAGAAAAGACTGAACAAGGGGAGACACAACAAGAAGGGGGACTAAGCAAGAGCATATCAAGAAAGTTATGCTGAAGGAGGTGGGCGAGGAGGGGTACTATGTTGGTGTGGGATAAATATACTTTTTTTTTTTTTTTTTTTTTAAGAAAGTAGTGTGGGTGGGAAGTAGGTAAGAGAGTTTACTTGAGAGGATAAGGGAAAAAGGGATGATGAAGATGATGATGTTGATGAGTGGTTCCCAGCAGGAGTTCACAGTCCACAAAGCCTCAAATGTTTTCACTGCCAGATGGTGTTGCAGTGGAAGAAACTGATGTTGAGGAGACCAAGGCTTGTAGTGATACAGTACTTGGTGCCAACTGGGGAAGTGAGTCTTCAACCCATTGAAGAGCTGCTTCAGTTAGCTGATGACATCTGTCCACAAACTGCTCCAGTGTGTCCTCAGCCAAGTCCTAAATCCCATGTTTACTGAGTCTTGCTAGGGTGCCTGCAGGACTGGTGCCTGCACCCCGACCCCGTGAGGATGTCCCTGGTCAGGCAGAGGGTAAACATTCACTAAACAGGGAGGTATCTGGCTGGGCAGCTCCTGAGAATTTGAATCTGTAAAAAAATGAACAGAAATGGGAGAGAAAGAAAATAAAAAAAGGACAAAGGAATACATAATTAAAGAAAGCAAAAGAGAGAAAAAGGAGGGGATAGACAAAAGAGAAAATGCAATAAATTCCCATATGATGTTACACAGCATTCAGTTTCTTACTTTAAAACAATTTCAATTTTATAAATCTTTATTGAAGTAAAACAGAAAAAGAAATCCGAGGTGGTGAGAAATCCACGGTGGGAGAAATCCGCTGTGGTGCAGCGGTAGCGTTGTTGCCTCACAGCAAGAGGTTCTCCCGTTCAATTCTCTGCTGGAGTGAGGGGAGTGCCTTTTGTGTGGAGTCTGCATGTCCTCCCTGTGGTTGGGTGGGCGTTCAAAAGACATGCGTAAATGGACGTGCCTTCATTGAAGGTTGAACATCGAGCTGGCACCTCGGCGTTCGTGAAAATCTACTGCCAATCATTAGCGGACCGGAGTTCCGCTGTGGTGACCCCTAAAAGCCGAAAAGACAAACAAACAACATTGAAGTAAAACAGAATGTATGGGAAAATGTTATGCATATATGGGAGCATTGGTATGGGAAATGCTTATGCATACTTGGGAAGAATGAGTCTATTGCTATCAATTCTTGGTGAATTAAACTTTTTGTAGTATAATATACTAACCTAAATGATAATTACGTTATATCTGTGCCTGATAAACATTTGATTGCAAAATTGTACTGAAACCAACCATCATAATCATCCACATGTAAGAATATCAGTTAAAGACAGCATTCTGCATTTAGACATTGACAGTTCAAAGACTAGTACTAGGCTGACTGCCCTTGTGGACCATTTTAAGCCTAGTGAATTAACCCATGTGAGAATCAAATGTTGCACTTTGTGTCTGTAAGGTCAATATCTTAACCATTCTACCAACTTCCCACTTCTTTTGCATTTGTTTCCAATACTGTCTTGAAAGCACTGTAGGCATTCAGCTACCATCCTTTATAGATAATTGCTTATATCCTGGATTCACTCCCTTGCATTCAGCACATTGGACAATAAGCACCCTTCAGCAGTTGTTGTTTCCGTAGCAGCTATGTGTTTTACAGGATCAGGTTGTTAGCCCAATCCTCTCCTTAGAGGGTGCAGCACACACTCACACCTAGGGCCAGTTTACACTGTCCAGTCCACCTACTGCATGTTTTTGTAATGTGGGAGGAAACTGGAGCACCCAGAGGAAACCCACAAAAATGCAGGGAGGACATGCAGACTCCACACAGAAGGCACTCCAGCTGAGAATCGAACTGGAAAATATCTTGCTGTGAGGCGACAGTACTAACCACTACATCACTGCTCCTTCCAATTGCTTATATACATTAATTAAATCAGTTAAAGACAGAATACTGCATTTACTACTTTATTCATTCTTACCAGCAGCTTAAATCACTCTCTTACTTCTCCGACTTTGCAGGCTCCTGTTATAAGATAATTCTTATCCACTAACTGAAAAGTAGACAAGTATTGTTTACCAGTATTTCACCTTTTTTGATAACATTATTCATGTAACTACTACTACTATACAAAGCATTTAATTCACTGCTGTATTTGCTTAGTATGTGTTTGTTTAAATATAGATCTGAATATCTGAATTTTAATACACTGCCAATCTTTCCTTTAATGCAAGTTATAAAAACATGTTACACTTTTATGTGTGCACACCATGTCTGTTTGGGGGAAAGGTGTTTTCTGGAATTTTTCCATAATCTTTTATTCAAAGTTTCTTCTTTAAAATTTTATGAATTGTATGTAACAGTGTGTGAATTGTGCCCAGCTGTACACACACACACACACACACCCAAACCCACACACACACACACACACACACACACACACACACACACAGAATAATGTGGCAATTCAAAGACGTTTTCTGTTCAATTCAATTAACCCTTTAATAAGAATATATTTGTGTTATACATGGGTGCCGATCATATACTTCAGTACAATAACGCATTTAGAAACAACTACTTATGGGAATCTTTCAGGTTATCAAAAAGTAGTAGAGAATCATCAGAAAACTTATGTAGAAGATTCTATAGGAATGAAGTGTACTAAATGGTTCTCTTACAGAGTAGCAGATGTATGGAATTGACTACCAGTTTACACTAAAGCAAGTACTAGTTTAGATATTTTTATCAAAAGCCTGGACACATTATGGGAACAACTGTTTTGGTAAATTGGCAGGCTAGAAGGACATTATTACCTGTGCTTGAAATATTTGTATGTATGTACCTTTTTTTATGAGGATGGCAGGGTGTTTTAATTGTTGTGTTGTTTGGCTGATGATCACATCGAACATTTTTTGTGTATGGCTATGGCATATTTTTTCTGCAGTAATGATGCAGAATAAGGAATCAAGGCAGAGAAAGGACAACTTCAGCCATAAGGAAAACTGCATCATCATGTCAACCTTTAGAACATACATCAAACATCTATTTAGTAAATGGGGCTCAAACAATCTTAGAGGACAGAAGCCTATTAATGCTGTCAGTGGAAGAAACTGCACATTAACACAGCACAAGAAGAGGGCAAATGATGTTAGAAGCAAGGTGAGGCAGAATGCAATTGCCTGTACCAGTATGGGGTGGGGTGGGGGGGAGGGTCCAGCAATTATTCTTTTAACAGAAGATGAGGAGTACTACTTCGCCTTCCATGGGGATGACTAGGATATAATAGATGATGGCACTAGAATAATCAGAGGTGGTGTGGACACTGGCTATTACCAATGTCTGCAGCAGCAACAGTCTCTTCAGGAAGACTGTTTTAAAAACAGTAACATATATTTATATAGGTAATTAAGTGCTGACATGGAATGATTACATTAAAGACATGACAATTACTATTAACAGGTGATTCTTCCATGTCTACATGGTAAGTATTCCCCGTACCTTCTTAAAGGAAAACTCCACCCTATCATACAGTTTGACTCAATCATTAGGTTTCTTAGCCCCCTACAATATGGTTCCAGCATTGTGTATGTACCAGAAACCTACTTGTAGTTTTTAAAACTTTTATTTCCTTGCATTGGAGTCAAAGGAAGGGAAAGGCCACCTATTTTTTTTTAAAACTCAACTTCTCACATACTTTGCAGAGAAATTCTTCTCCACCTGCTTGATATATCATAGACACAGTTACATCTGTAGTTTACCCCATCATGTGCTGCTGTCAAATCTTAGATGGGTAATTAAACAAGCTAATGTCAGGAACACAGCAGCTGATATAAAAAAAGACATAAAGCTGTGGAATTATTTCCAGTGTTTTTATTGGAGAGGGAAGGAGAACTTAACATCCCCCTTTCATAGCAAAACAAAGCAATTAGATCAGTCAGGGGTTTAAAGGCAGTTGTCAACTCTTCTGACAAATTTACATAAGCAGCAACACAGTATTGAAATTCTAAGCTTTAAATGCTATTTATAATAGTTCATGTTAATATAACTTGAGTAGTAGCAAAGATTTCTGTGACATTTAGAGAAAAGTCAGTAAATATTTTTTCTTGTAAAGTATAAATGCATTTACCATTTTCAAGCCTCCCCAACCCCCACCCCCAAACACACACACAGGCCAGAACTGCAGAAAGAGAGTCAGGTGGCAACCCTATCAACTAGGTGCACTGATACCATTCATAAAAAAGGCCTTTTATGCTTTGTGTGACATCCTTCCAGAGGGGGGTGCATATCTGGTACATGCAGATCCACTGTAAGAGATTACCACTGTCTTTGAGTCAGTCCTTTCATTGTCAGAGACCAACCATAATATACAGCTGAATTTACTTTAACATACATTTACTATGTGCCCTTGCATTAAGAACACTAAGGAAAGGAAATCAGAAGTACTTAACTGCGTTTAAATGCACACACACGCACACACACTCACACACACACACACACACACACACACACACACACACAGACACGCTTTTGTACACGTACTTTATATACATACACATATACAGAAACACACATACACACAGACACACACACACACACTGTATATATATATATATATATATATATATATATATATATATATATGTGTGTGTGTGTGTGTGTGTGTGTGTGTGTGCAATATGTGTGCATACAATTATTTATAATAAACAACATAGTATAGTTAAGCATTATTAATGTATACATTCTAGTAAATTTTCAATGATTTGTGAATCATTGTGAATCATTTGTGAATTTCATTGTGAATTAAAGTGCATTTAATAATTGTTATTATACGACTACCGATTAGTATTTCAAAACGTGCATGCTGATTGGCCAGCCCAACCAGCGTGACCGTTGTAAAGCCGACTTATACTAATTGAAAAAGGTCCAGTCGCCCGGACTTTTTCCATTAGTGTAAGTCTTGATTTTTTTTTGTTTCTGTTAGGTAGCAATGGAGAACAGAATATCTCCATTGCTGTGATCTCGCTATGTTATATGTTTAAGCGAGATATCTTAAAAAAAAAAAAGCAACAGAGATCATCCTTTCTCCATTGCTTTTTTTAAAGATATCTCACTATGTTAAACTCATTTAACATAGTGAGATAGCTTTAGAAAATGGAACGGAGATCTTCCTTTCTCCGTTGCTTTTTTAAAAGATATCTCGCTATGTTAAACTCATTTAACATAGCAGGACAGCTTTAAAAGAGCAACGGAGATCTTCCTTTCTCTGTTGCTTCCTCAACACAGCTCTGATGTACTGCGTAAGCATACGCATGCGCAGTACATCAGAAAAAGCCCCAGGATAGTGGAAAACCACGGAAGGGCATCAAACAGCTATTATACAAAGGCATTATTTAAGAAAAGTAAGTATTTTTTTTCTTAAATGATGTCATTATAATAATAACCACATCTGGGTGTGGGTAATGCTAGATTTACCCACGGTTGTCTTTGTTTGGTCACTCGGGCTTTGCCCTCATGACCAAACCACACCAACCGTGGGTAAATCTAGCATTACCCACACCCAGACGTGGGTTATTGCTTAATTATTTTTGCCAGTGTAGCTTATGTTGTGGCTTAAAAGGGTCTTTGGACCAGTTCACTTTTCTGGTTACCAAAGTATAAATAAATATGAAATTGAAAAAAGGAAGGGGAACATAACAGAAATAATTGAGGAACTAGTTAAGCACATTTTAAGTCTGCATCATTCATGAGAGAGAAAAATCCTCCCACTGAAGGCATTGGGAAGTAGCAGACAGACTAAGTTTAGAGTCCTACTACTTGTCACTTGTAAATGTACAAGGATTATGTACTGCAGTGAGAGTTTTCACACCTCAGCATGAGAGTATGGGGGAGAGTTTATCAAGTTTGTTAGGACTACAAAAGACTCCTCTTACAAAAAACTGTTTTTTATCTGCTTTCGTTTGTTGCAAGTAGCTAACAGCTGTTTATAGCATACAACAGGCTCTGGCAGACAGAGAAGCAGCTCTTTCACAGAAGGTGTGTTTAGATGACAGTGCTTCATAGTCCTGCCATTATATTTTAATGGCATGAGAAAACAGCACCACTTCCTTATGTCTGGCATGAGTCATATAAAGAGGCATCGAAATGTATTCTGGGAAGAAGGAAGGAAAGCAAGAAAGTAAGATCACGTTACCAAGGCAGGCCCCATCAGCTGCCATTTTGAGTGAAACACATTAAAATTGTAAAAGAAGCACTTGGAGTGGTTTTGAGGCATTAAAATAGCTCACAAACAAAGATAAAATTAAACAAATATTTTTTTTTTGAGTTTTAAGGTGGAGTTTTCCTTTAATAAGTATACAGAAGTGTATGCTATTTCTTTATTAGTAATGTTTTCAAATCATTTTTCCAGGGTCAGCAGCAGAAGCAAACAGTTCCACTATGCAATAATTTTGGAAGATAGCAGTAGCAGAGTGGCTATTGAAGAAGATGATGATGATGATGATGATAACATAGTTATGTTTATGACACAGCCTCAGGAAAGTGGCATGCAGTCCTCAAGTTTAATGGTAGGATCTAACACCTCACAACATGCTAATAATTCTGTAGGAGGCAATCATGCATCACAAAGTCACGCACATGTTGAAATTACAATCATGCTTGTATAGGGATAAAACCCATGCACTTCTACACTGGTATCTCCAAACCCAGTCAAGCACTTTTGAGGTGGAACAAGCACAGCAGATTTCATGCAGGCCACATCAGCAGAGTAACAGATAGGACAGAATGAAAGGGGCAACTGCCCCAGGTGCTAAGTGTTGGGGGGCACAATCAGCTAATCCCAATCTCTTTTTAATGCATTTGCAGTCAAACTTGAGCACTGTAGCACTCCATGTGTGGTCTAAACTGTGGCAACTGGTTGCTATATTGTAGCAAGCAGTTTGCTACAGTTTAAAAGTAAAAAGAAAAATCTCTTTGTTGCTAAAATCTGACTACTGTAGCACTCTGTGTGCAGGCAGAGTATAAACTGTAGCGACTGTTTGCTGCATTTGTAGCAAGTAGTTTGCTACATTTTAAAAGAAAAATAATTTTTTAAATAAAATGTGTTGAAGGAGGGTCAGGGCAAGTCACAGAAACAGGGCCTGAATTGCTGGGGCAGGAGGAGGGTGCATGTCATGTATCTGGACACCTGGATGGCATGCCAGTAAAAGGAATTTCTGTTTTTTTTTTTGTTTGTTTGTTTGTTTTAGCATTCTTTGGGGAGGGGGGGTGGATCTGAATGTAATGAGCCTATTGCTGCAATCTAGCCATTAGCTTAATACAGCAAAGTGCAATTTTTTTAATATTCTTCAATGGAAGAGCTGGTGGTGGATCTAACTGTAATAAGCCAATCACAAAGTGGGGTGGTGGCTCATGGTATTGACACAGGGCACTCATTAGCTGAGTCAGCTATGCTTCTACAACAGCATTTATCTATGCCTACCAGAACTTCTCATTTGAAGTTGTGGTCCCAATCCCACAGCACTGTCAGATCGGTGCCTGCAGGATCATCTTTATTAAGTAGGTCATGGCATCTGACCAACTCACCATCCAGCTCTCATGAGAGCCCCTCTTCAAAATCACTTGCACCAGCACCTATCCTGTCTTTAGTAGATGTACATGACACATTTAACCTTAATTAACAATTTGACCTTCACAAACACAGGTCAATGTTTAAGTCCAAAGGAAAAAAAATACTGGAAAAAAAGGGAGACTAAGGACAATTTTTTTTAAATGTATGCATTTCATTTCTGTAATGGCAATTCTTAAAATCTCCTGGAACTATGGATAGAATGCTGTATGTCATCATATTAGACTGCATTGATTAACACTATTAATGCTGTAGGCATTGATATTGTTACACTTGGCAGCTACCTACAACTTAAAAGCAGTAATACACAAGTTTTTCATGGAGGCACTAATAAGAAAATTACAGATTAACATCAGTATCCTACCATGTAAACAAACACTGTTGCCACTTCACCCTCACCACTCCACAAATGATGATGATCGTTGCCTCTGCTGTCACAAATTATTGTGTATGACATAATAAAATCATCTGATGTGCAGTACTGCAACAACCAACATACTTTAAACTGAGAAAACATTGCATAATATTAAAAAAAATAATACATTTTCATTCAATTTCAAGTTATGAACTCATGCTAAATACTGAATTAACACTTTTTACTAGATGTACCACTTCAGTTTGTGCATAGTTAGGTACACTACCCGCATAGAATTTATTATGCAAAACAGTTAAAAATGTGATTAGTAGTTATATGATGCCTTACAACATCACTGAACAGGAGTCAGTGAACACTCAGGTATGCCTTTTGCAGACAGAAATATGATTAGCTGTCTTTAATGAAAAATTAATTATTTAAAGATGAGAAGGGATGTCAGATGAACAAGCCTGCCACATGGGTTCCCTTACTATTGCTGTCATCTGGTCACAATTAGTTAAACTAGGACTGGAACGGGGAGCTGTAGTAACAGCATGGATTACTTCATCTACAGATCAGCGCACGATCAGGTTTGGCAGAATGTAACATGCAGTAAGCATCCTGCATGAAACAGCTGATCATACTAAAGGGTACCCTCAGACTCATCCAGGCATCTAAAATGACACTTCATTAGGCCAAAGACCCTCTCAATGACAATATGGGTCTGGAACAGGGCTGCATTGAAGTTGTCTCCTGCAGCTCCACTTGCATGTCTCACTGGTGCCATGAGCCACGGCTCCAGTGGATATCCAGCATCACCTAAATGACAAAAAAAGAGAGACACAGACAGATAGAAATAAAAGGGGGGCATATAAAACAAATAAAAAATGGTTTGATATTCAGCAATACATCTACCATTAATAACTACTTAAACATATTAAAAAGAGAAAAATATTTTCCACTAACCAACAAGATGATCACTGGTCATCCTACCAAGCAGGAAGAGGTGGTAGAGTGAGTTAGTGTGCCAGATATGGGAATCATGTGCACTGCCAGGATGATGAGCAAAGACACCATTAAGGCACCACCATGCATCACACACTATCTGGCAATTGAAAGAATGGCAGCTCTTCCTATTGTGTTAACTGCTCACCTGTGGAGTAGAAAGTACATTAATTGCACTGAGTACCCAAGGAAAATGTGCCATCCCATAAAAGCCACATATAGTCCTGGCTCAGTCTTGAAGTAAAGCTAGGCAATAAATAAACGGATCCATGCATGCAAGAACTGCTGCAGCATCCTCAAGGCAGAAGCTTGTGACATACCCAACACGTCTCCAGTTGGTCTCTGGAAGGTTCCACTGGCAAGTATAGTGAGGGCTATACATTATTTTGTGTCCACCAAGACAGGACACCCATGCATTCCTCTAGTACCCCAAGGAGGTTATACATACTGTGTAAGACCCTTATAATATCTCTGTCAACTCTAATCCTATCAAGTATCTCCTAATTATCAAAATTATAGTAGGTTATTCCCCGCTTATATCTCTGCCTTCTTGGCCAGTGCAAGGGGTTTTGGCTCAGCAAAGACAAGCAGCTCACAATGGGAAATACCAATGTTAGCAGCAAGTGACAATGTTTTGTTGGGTTGCAAAGTAGACAGAATAAGCAAGACTCCTCTTTATATAACAAATCTGTGGACAGCATAGAAAAACAGGAAAACTAAACTATTTACATCAGATTGTGACTTCATTGCTTATGCTTATTCATGGTCATTGTGCTTTAGTTTGAGTTGTCTCTGAGAATCGTGGCTTACCTGCACTCATTTGCAGACATAGCAGATAGCGCTAACCCATTTGAGTTATGACTATGAATACCACCCACAAGCTCAGCAATTACCAATACGTTTGTGGTAATGAAGTAAAGCTGTGTGATGAGACTCAAAAAAGTGAAAATATTCTGTATAGTTTCTCCATTTTTTTCTAGTTATTTACACCTTATATGTTGTCTTACCTGAGGCCTGGATCATGCCTGAAAAGGATCTCTAGACCAGTATACTTACCCAGTAAACCAATTTAAATAAAATGAAAATAAAAACAAACAAATAGCATCACTGCCCAGTTTAGATATGCTGAAGGGGTAGACTTTCCTGTTTATTTTTTATTCCAAATAAAAAAAAAATAAGGCAAAAATGACAGTCCGAGGGGGCTTTAGAAGTGTTTAAAAGAAGAAGACATGTTGGCGACAGGGTAATATGATAAACTGAATGTCAAATTTCAGGCCACAGCAAGTGATGAGGAGGCAAATTTAAATAAGTAATGCCAAGAAATAGAAGACAACAATAAAATAAGAAAGACAGGCAATCTCTTCAAGAACGTTAGCAATATTAAGGGAAACTTCCAGGTAATAATTGGCATCATAAAAGAAAAAAAGTTGGGTGAAATATATTAGAAATAAAAGATATTAAGAAGTGGCAGATTTTATTCAAGAACTATATAATTCGACCCTTAGCATCACTGACACATATGATGGTATATTCTCTAATTTAGAGCCAGGCTTCCTAGAGAGTAAAGTTAAATGAGCCCTAGAAATTGTTATTAATTACAAGGCTGCAAGAAGTGATGGAATTCTAGATAATTTTTTTTTTAAATCCTTCAAAATTGTGTTGTTGCAGTGTTGCTTAGAATTGCCAACCAATTTGGAAAATACAATGGACATTGGATTGGAAAAGATCTGTTTATATTTCAGTCCTCAAAAAGGGTAATGCTTAAAGACTGTTCCAAGTATCAAATAATTCAACTCAGTTCATATGCCAGCACTGTAATGTTTAATATCCTAAGACACTCCAACAATACATGGGCCAAGAAGTGAAAGATGTACAAGATGGTTTTAGAAGGGCCAGAGACACCATGAATCAAATTATCAACATCCGCTGGATAATACAGAAAGCAAGAGAGCTCCAGAAATATATTTACTTCTTTACTGCTTACAATAAAGCCATTGCCTGTGTGGATAGTAACAAACTATGTCAAATTCTTGGAGAAACAGTGATACTGAGTCATCTTATTTGCCTCCTGATGAGTCATGAGAAAAACCTAAGTAGACCAAGAAACAGCAGTTAGAATCAACAATGAAATAATTCACTAGTTCAAGACTGGAAAAGTAATATGCCAAGGCCATATATTGTCACTTATTTAATTTACGCACTTAATATATTCTGCAAAATGTTGCATTAGATGAATCATATGGTGGATTCAAAACTGTCATTAGAAATATTAACAAAGTCAGATATGTAGATGATAATACTCTGATGGCTGAAAGAGAGGTAGAGCTATTGATAAAGGTAAAAGCAGAAATTGCAAAAGCTGTTTTGTTGCTCAACATAAAAAATGATGGTATCTTGCACTATCAATTCTTTGCAAACAGATGAGGAAGAAGTGGATGCCGTAGCAGATTTTAATTTCCTGGACTGAAAAGATTTCTGCAGATGGTAATTGCAGCCAGAAAACTGAAGGATGATTGCTTCTTAAAAGGAAAGCTATGGCAAATCTGTTTAAGATTTTAAAGAGCAAAGACATTCCATTGTCAGCAAAGGTCCATATAGTCAAAGCTATTGGTTTGATAACATTAGTGCAATAAAGGCTCATTACTATTCAGAAATGAGCACACTGACTGGACAACCCAAACAGTGTGCCTGTTATACATCAAGCATATGCCAACAGAAAAAGTCCGGCTGCTGAGGTTCAATTGAGTGGCCAGATTTTCTATTGGTATATGCTGAGGGACAGAGCAAAATATAAGAAAAATCAGGTATGTTCTACAAAACTAAGTAAACAGAAACCCATCTGATTTTCCTTATATGTTTGTACAGTCCCTCTTACAAACTGTTTTTTTAACTGTTAAAAAATTAAACTTCAACTGAGATTTTGATTTCTCTGTCACTTCTCCTGCACTGATTTGATGTACTGTGCAAGACAAAGAAAGCAACTCCCAAAATGCACACACAGTCATGGATTATTGCTTTAATGACTGCCAGAGTTTAACTATATCAAGGCTGTGCAATGGAACATTAAAGATTTTCAGCTATGGTGTTATAGATGATACTTTTTTGAGAATTTCATGGACTACAAGAAGATCAAATCATACAATATTTAATAAAATAAGCAATCTGGACTGGTCACAAGAAGGACTGATAGTAAAGCTAAAATTTGTATACTTTGGGCATATAATGTGAATATAGGACTCACTAGAGAAGACACCAGTGTTGAAAAGATTGAAATCCAAAGGTCAAGGGGGCAGTAGATGCTAAGGCAGATAAACAGCATTACTGAAATAATGAATTTGAATTTGCCAGACCGTAACGATATAGTTGTTGACAGACAGGCTTGCTGTGCTAATATCACACACAACTATGAAACTTCTTTACTAAATACTATACTTTACCCACCTTATCTTGCTCTATTTAACATCCATCACTCCTAGCCTCGTTACAAAAGCAATCTTAGCCACCATTTATCACACCTCTCTAACTTCATTTTGTTATATATCACGAAATGTTACTCTGTGACCAGTCACACTCCACTCCCTTCACTTCTCACTTCATTCCTTGAAAGATTCCTCAGATACCAAGAGCGAACATTGTTATTCATAACAAATCCTTATTTAATAATAACTCTGCTTCAGCCATGTTATGTTCATAGGGATTGACATGAATCTACTTTACTGTATTTTATGTATTCATTTTTTTCATAACCATTGCGGACTTTCTCACTTAAAGCATCTGTACATGCTGTATTGTTTCTCATTCTTTTTATCAGTGTTTACTCTTTTTAAACATGTGCGCACACATGTAAGGCCCAGGTCATGCTTGAAAAGGGTCAATGGGCCAGAACACTTACCCAGTAAATAAATTTAAATGAATTAAAAATAAAAACAACAAACAGATAACTCCAGTGCTCAATTTAGATATAGTGAAGGAGTTAACTATCCTATTTATTTTAATTTTTTTCTATTACATGTTGTAAACAGAAACAAACAGGGAAGGGATTATAAGAATTCATTACTTCTATGTGAGACCACATGGCAGATCAAACTAAGTAATTCTTTGGTCTCTTTTAGCTGTCATTTGAATTCTTGATTTTATGTTCTGCGATTTGGGCACATATTAATTGGATGCTTTTATGAACTGGTTCAAGTAATATGTTCATTTTGTAAATTTCACAGTTAAATATTTATTTTACTTTATGCTAATTAATGCTGAAGAAGGACATGTATCATTATGCTGCATCTAAAAGCTAGCATGTACACCCTGTTTTCTGCATTCTGACCCCAGAAAACATTTTTTCAACAGTGCTGGTGATGCGATGCTGAAAGTTTGGTTTGTGGTTGTATGGATTTTTGAAGATCCATTTTCATTTATGTTATTGTTCAAGCGTACTGGCACTTATTTACTGAGAGCTGGCATGTACTGTTAGCAATCTACACTGAGTGTAGTCTGTATCCGACATATTTGTACAGTTAGAAAGGCTACATACCAGGATTATATGGTACAATCTTTTTATATGCTTATGATGTACATGAAAAGGATATAAGAGGGGGTGGTAGTGAAGATGGAGTTGCATAGACACAATGAATATCATACTAATGTGATGTTGTTTTCTGTTGTGCACCAAATCCCTGTTATATTATTTTTGTCTAGGACTTGTCTCCAAAAATCTGATAAGTTATTACCCCTATAGTGCAGCTGTCCGACACGGCCAACAGATATGTGACCAGCGGAGTGGCGACCCAGCTGAGAAAAAAATTGGATCTACATAGGTAGGACTTTCACATAGTCATATTTATTCCGTGTTATATTAGAAGTAGAGAAACAAGATTTGTGTCACTTACATTTTTTAGAGAAGCGGGATTTGAAACATATTTTATATGTTACCTTCTTTTCTTTGTTTATCTCTCTGTCTCAAGAAAGTAAGGGCACTAAATGCTTGTATATCTTGTTCAGCTAGCCAAGTGTATACTTATTTTGTATAGTCTGTTGCTATATAAAATTGGCAAACAATAAGCTCACAGTTATGTGTACAAGAGAGAATACATGTAAAGGAACTAAAATACAAAAGTAAAATGGTTTACAACATACTTCAGAGTAAGTAGCATAATGCATCTCATATTGTAGCAGCTACATTTTGCAAAAGCAAGATTATAAGTTTTGTGTATCTATTTCTGAAAGTGAAATAGGGAAGTGTGCTACAATAATAGAAAAGTTCAATTTCTGTTGACTCTGGTCAAACTCCTCTATATATATATATATATATATATATATATATATATATATATATATATATACCATATACTCCATATGAGGAAAACTATTTCAATAAAATTGCACTGAGTTGCACATGAAATGTTTTGTTGGGTCTTGCCATCTACCTGACTAACCACTCCAGGTGTGACAAAAATTAAGCAACAACCACATAGTACATATTACTTTATTAATTAGCTATAATAATTTAGAGCCAATCTTATAATTAACAATCGTCAGTGTTATAAGTACCACCGATACATACTTCAAAGTTGCTAATCACTATTGAACTTTACTGATAATTAATGTTCATCTTTCAGTGGGGAAAATATCTGAAATAACATAAAAAACAATGAAACAATGACATCAATTATAAAAGACATGAGGGAAGGCAGAGAAGGATGAATTCAGAAAAGTATTTTCCTGACTCAGTACATACACACATACACACATGCATGCACACATACATTCATGCACAAGCACACATGCACAACTGCGCGCACACACACACACACACACACACACACACACACACACACACACACACACACACACACACACACACGCAACCATACATACACACACATTCTCTTCTCTTCTCTTGTTTTCTGTTCAACAGTAGACAATCCAGACTATAAAAATTAGAAAACTATTGCAACTAAATTCATTCAAAGTTGAATTAACTGGTCTCAGGAATAAACTACCAAGCAAAAAAATGTTCTTACTGCTTGGTAACATAGTCAGGTAAAATATACTATGTGCCTTTTGAGAAGAGAAAGTATGCAGTTCAGCTAGCATTTGTTCACCAATATTTTGAAAGTACATTAAATGACAAACTATGGAAATTATAAACATATCAAGCAGACCTTTCAACCTATTAGCAGAAGAATTCTGGACAATTCCAAAAATAATGCTGGGACAAACATCCAAAATCAGTAACAGACTTTAAATAGTGCTCTTATAAATTTAGGAAGTTAATAGAATAATAGTTTTTGAATTTGCATGCATTTTCTAAAGGACATGAAGAATGAAACACAAATGTCTACCATTATTTAGTGACTTCAATCCTCAATGATTTGCCTGAAAATCACAATTTTTTTGAGAAACAGACCAAAAATGTGAGGCAAAAGTCTAGATGTTCTGCAAAATACTGGAAAGTTGACTGTGGTTCAATGTCAGACAAAGAAAAAAACAGTTAGATACTTTTGTATAGCATATGCAATGGAAGATCAAGCTAGAAACATTGTTTCATGACTCTGCAGTGCTACATTACCTTTTTGCTGCTACATGTATCTCATCATTGAAGAGGTATACTTACTACCCCTCTCTTGATGTGGCAGATGATTTAGAAATTCTGCAGAGAGGACAGCACAGTAGTTAACTTCATTCCAAAGGAATTTTGGCTTCCAGTATAATGTAGCTACACTGCTAACCATGCCAAGTTTTGCTTGCAGATTTGAGATCCAATTGCCTTAAAGGAAGTGTCACACTGCAACAATCTTCAGTGTCAGATGGCTCATTATCCTACTGGGAGACAGTCTGGTGGTATGCACCCATATCCAAATACTCCTCTATGTATGTTACTGCGCAAATTTAAGAAAATTGGTAGCTACTTACCCAGAATCTCATTCACATTGATCCACAACTGCATATTCCCACACATTAGTCATACTGTAACATTATTTATTTATTTTATTATTATTTAACATTTGTTAACCGGGAAAGTCCAACTTGGAACGAGCCAATTTTCATCAGAGGCCTGGGGAGAAATGCTCCAGACACATGTCTTTGTAACATGGGAGGAAACCAGAGCACCCGGAAGAAACCCACACGAATGCAGGGAGGACATGCAGACTCTGCACAGAAGGCTTCCCAGCCAAGAATTGAACTGGAGAACCTATTGCTGTGAGGTGACAACGTTACCGCTGCACCACTGTGCCATTCAGAAAACATTCTCTACTGAGTGTAAGCAAACTGTCCTCGGTTTAGAGCACAATACATGAAACTCTCTACCCTGTTTCTTCAGGAATCAGTCAGTTCCACAGACTTTCCAACAGCACTCAAAATACCTAAATGGCAAATGGCTCAGGAGGAATCACACTTGACTTTCATGCCAAGAAGATCAGAAGGTTGTTGTTGTTTACTCACCACAGTTGCTTGGATAGATATCCAGTACATTCACTGCAGTACAGAAAGTGGGGGTCCCCTCTTTTGGTACAATCTTCTGGATGAAGTGTGAAACAAAGTCCTAGCTGGCTGAGCTGGATTGTAATAGCTCAGTAGGATGTACAACTTCCCATGGCACTAATTAAAAAGAGAACAGACATAGTTTTTTTAAGGCAACAATAAAAAAACACAATCCCATACTCCATCAAAACAGAAAACAAATAATATCTTATGTCAAAAATGAAGAAAAGCATAAAAATGAAGCCTAAACTGTGCCCGGTATAACAGCTCAGTCCAGCTGTTAATCTAGTCATACATCAGAAAATACTAAAATAACTGCAAATTAGGCTTGGTCATTGAATCCTCTAAAGACACAGATACCATTCATAAGGTCCTGACACAGACAAACAACTGGTGCCAGAGCCATGGATTAAAACTCAATACAAAAATGCATACTAGTACCCTTTGTAAAAAAATGTCTGTCCCTGAAAATGACCACATTGATAATACACCTCTTAAAGTAAACCCAGTGATCATGGATCTGTGACTGCGTGCTGTCAAAAGTTCAAAACCTGACCTTTGACCACCGTGTGTCTACTGTGGTGAGAAAAATCATTCTGTGTTGCACAACGTATAAGTAAGAGCATGGCATCCAGGTCAAAGGAGGTCACTGTTTCTCTGTGCTTGGCTATCATCAGGCCAATCATTGGGTATAATGTACCCTTTGGCATGTACCTGGCTGTGCACTTGAAACAAATTGAGAGACCACAGAGGTTCTTTGCAAAGAGTGCAGGGAATAAACAACAAGACCTTTGCCGACCTTCTCAAAGCCCTATCCCTGTATTCAGTCTCCTATGCAGCGATCTATGCATAGAGAATAAGGCATCCTTCTGATCCCACACTAGTGGATTTATTGTATATCCACAAAACAAATAGCATCAGAAAAAAAAAACATTCCAAGGACCTAAACCACATCTGCGATATAAATAGGACATGGACATGTTGGAGGGACACGTATGTGTCTGAACGATTACCTTTTCTCTTAAACAAGCTTCACATCCATGTGAAGCAAAGCCATCTCCTAACCATATTCAAATGTAACTTGGACAAATGGATGGGAAATTGCAAATTTACCCAACAGTACCTTGGTTCCTAATGGATAGGGGCAGTCTCTGAGTACTTTATGTGTACAAGCCTATAACATAACTTGTAAAATGCCTAGGGGTATTGACACATGTAAACAATATGTTGGTAAATTTAGGGTAAGCCTGGATAGACTTAAAATGGCTTTTGAGCCAGTAGCCTAGTAATAACTTATGCATCTATAATTACCAAAAGTGTATAAAATAAATCCCCCATTATTTGGACATATTAAGACCCATGTGTAAACAAGAATAATAAACATTTACTTATGTCTAACCACATGGTGCTGAATGATAAAGCTCTTATGTGCCCCGGATGGCCTGTGTTTGACTGGCAGAATGAGCACTGGCTGGCCTGGAGGTGGGAAGAATAGGACTGAGCAGCCAAAAACAGCTCAACCCTAGGCTCACTACAACAGCAGTACTAAGAACCACTTGGGCTGCAGATTGAGCAAGTGCATGCACCTCCCATAGACAGCAATTGCACAGCTTGTAAGGCTAGTACAGAATGAGAGGAGGTTAGAGCACAGTACCTGGCAGCAGTATGACAATGCACCAGCATCCTTTATCTACTCACCAACCCCATGTATGGGTCAGGTTGGTCCCAAAGAGACTAATGTGAGTTTAGAAGACCCAGTGAATGAAGAGAGGAAAGGAGATGGTGGCAGCTTTTGGTCAGCTATGGGGAGGGAGAGTAACAGAAACAAAATAAATATTTAATTTCTTTAAAATTACTTCCTAAAGTAGACATCTATCTGAAATTTCAAATAGTAAAAATATAGACACATATAAATTATCATTTCACAAAGAATATCACAAAGAGTTAAACATTTACCATACCCACTATGCACTCAGTACCATACAGACCATATTTCAATGCTTTATAAGATAGCAAGGGAAGTTTCACATTACCCTAGATATCAGCACAGTTCTGCCACAACCCTTTAAATCTATCACAGGAAAGTAGAAAATGTTTTGCAGATTCCTCTGCCCCTCCACCACCTGTACATATACACATACAGATATATCCTGGAATGATATACAACCTTTGTTGCCTGCATTTGTATTGAACATTATCTTTCATATCACGAAAACCCTATTATATGAGAGCAACCACAGAAAACTCTTATACATAATAAAATATTCTAAAGTCCATTATTAATCAGCAATCCTTCCCATAGACAGCTACAGACTGTAGTCTAAATCACTTGTCGATAGAGTAACTTGATTGCCACATCTGCATAATGGACAATCAGTAAGTATGGAATAGATGTTTGAGTTTATTTAATCATGAAGGCTTACCAAAGCACCCTTCTGTGAGGAATCTCTTTCCACCATTCCCACTAAGAATGTTACCCAAACTTTCCTTTGCAACTGAATAGACAAACAAATATTACATAGAAAAGAGAGAGGTACCAAAAGCATCCATGCTCTTTCCCCTCCACCAGGAGAGGGTACATATCCTTGTACTAGTTGATACAATGGTTGTATAGATGACTGACCACTGTTGTAGGGTTGTCCCTCCTTGCTGCTGCATGTGGTTTTTATTCCCTATCATATCCCTGTGGATATTGGAACCTACTTTGGTTACACTGAAAACATTTAAACCCAAGACCAAGGTATGTACCATAACAGATAGCTTCCCCTTTTGCCTGTAGAACCTACTGCGATAGCTTTAGCTACCTTCCTGACACCCCCTTACACCCATTAGTAGTTCTTAGTGCCCTCTTCTCCAGCATTTGGGACCTGCAGGCTAGATAGAAGTCCTCCTATATTTGCAGTGTGGCAGCTGATTTTTATGTCCTTGGGTAGAGCACTGAGTCCTTGCTCCCACACTAAAATGTCCACTAGCCTTTCTAATGTAAAGACTTGACAACCACTCACCTACCTACGAAAGTGTTTATTTCTGCAGTGCAGTCACTCACAATGGAATTTCTTCTCTGCTTTCTCAGTTTCTTTCTATATGCTTCAGGTGTTAGTCTAAAACATTCCAATAAACATTGTTTGACTTCATCATAATTCAAGCAATCTACTTTAGTCACTTTTGGCACAACATACTTTACCTTACCTGTAAGTAGCATATCTCTCAACTGATCAAATTTTGTAGAATGTCCAGATTTTTGCCTCATGTTTTCGTCTGCTCCTCATCAAAGTTGAATTTTCTGACAAACCATTGAGGACTGAATTCACTACATAATAATAGACATTTGAGTTTCTGACTTCATATCTTTCAGAAAACCCATGGTAACTCAAGACCTGTTATTCTAGCAATTTTCTAAACTTATAGAAGCAATATTTAAAATCTGCCCCCTTTCTTGAGCCTTTGCTCACCCCCCATTATTTTTGACTTTGTCTATATCTCCTGAACTAAAGGCTGAGATGTACAGTATACAGGGGAGTTAAAAATCTCACTCACTGTTCCTTCTTTGTTTGTTGTTGATTATGTTTCCTTTCAAATGCCCAAATGAAACTGGAAAAGTCATCAGTTTTTTATGGTGTGGAAATCATTTCATATTGACCCTGACATTTTGGGTTTACCTTTGCCCCTCCGCAGTACTCCCATATCTCAAGGAAAGGATCAACATTTCCTTTTCATGCTGCCATTGCTTTTCTCATTCCACAGTTTGCCGTTCCTCTCTTGAACATCAAGTTGTTTTATTTTCTCAGTACCTCAAGCACAGGTGGTGAGGTTGATGGGCCTATAATTACCTGGGTCTGTAAAGGGTCCAATCTTTTGTACGGGGATCACAGTGGCTGTTGTCCAGGCATTAAGCACATGCCCTAGGGATAGGCTAAGGCTAAAAATTTTAAATAGAGGCTTGGATTGTACATACTTGGCATTGATGTGAATGAAACATAGTATACTATCTGGCACCACAGACATATTGCTTTTAGCATTTGGTAAGGATTCTGAGACTTGTTCCAATATAATTTCAGGGGAAACAACATTTTCGGGGATAGTGGAGCAACAATGTGGGTAGAAGACGGGGTAAAGTTAATACTAAATATGCATGCTAATACAATGGCTATATCCTTGGGATCAGAATATGTGATATTATTATGGATGAGTTCAGCACACAGCTGGCCATTATTCCTTAATTTCCTGACATAATCAAAGAAAGATCTGCAGTTATCTTTGGTATCTGTAGCAATTTTAAGTTCATACTCTGCTTTACATTTTCTAATAGTGCTCTTAAGGTCCTTGCTGCCATGTTTTGGTGTGGTCTTGATGTAATGGGCTGGATATTTCTTACAACCTTTCATTATTTCCTTTCCCATGCAGTTTAATAATATATTTGCTCAATGACAGAGTTTTATTCTTGAATTTACCATTATGTTTAGGGCAGACGGTGCAGTTATTTTTATATGGCTGTAAAAGCTCTAGTTACTTCTATATAGTTGTTTTTACTGGTAAAAACTGAAGGTGAATGCCAAAGCCCTCTCAGATGAATCTATTCACGAGGAACTGTTGGTAATGTTATGTGAGGTCTTCTACAAGGTGAACTAGATTTGTCCTGAAAAAGTCCAAAAAGATAGTTTCATTTAGTGGTGGGATGGTACCACTAGACCTGACAGAGAAGACAACTGATTTGTGGTCAGAATTGACAAGGGATGAGGGAAGGAGGAATGGGGTGTAGGTGGAGGTTAGGTTAGTAAGCACCAAGTAGAGGATATTATAACCTCTGTTGGGTAGATTTTCCAGTGCACTGGTATTAACAATGTCTATGAAACACTGAGCATGTCCATTTTTAGTGGTGTAAGTGTGCCAATCAGTGCTTGGGTATCTCAAGCAGGAAGGTACTTGGTTTTAATATTTAACCCCTCAATGTTATTAATGTTATTATGATATATCCATGATCTTTGGAAGACAATGATGAGTATCTATTGTTAGCACTGAAGTATTAACTGGATTTATAGGGGTGATTTGGATCTGCTGGAATTCAAAGTTTGGGTTCGTGGATAATGTGACATGAGGTGATAGTGTTTCTGACAAATACAGATACTACCGATACTCCCCCACAGTTACAGAAGGGCCTGAAGGAATGTTAAGAGGGAAACTCTGGTATAGAGGGAATGATTTCATTGCATTGAAGCCATATCTCAGTAATTGCACAGACATAAATATGTGGAGCTGAGGGAGAGCCTCAAGGTCTGGCACCTTTCTATTTAAATTCCTAACAGTGAGTAGTGCCACTATAATGTTATCCATATTTGGGGTTGAGTTTGTTATGTGGCAATGGGCATTAATGAGTCTCTGCCTAAAATAAGGCACTATGGCTCAGCAAAAGCTTTAACCAGTCTGTGAAAACCCTGGTATGAGAGAACTAAGCCATCTCTGGCAAAACAGAAAGTCCTGTCTATGATCTCATCCCAGGCTAATGCATACTGGGTCATGTTAGAACTACACCAAACACTTAAGATACTTCTTAACGTCAATTATTTTGTACTGGTAACTAGGCGTTAATCTCAGTGAAGGCAAGATATTATTCAAAACCAGCATCCTTCCTGCCTCAAAAACATGCATATTAAGTTCCATCATGTCTCTTGGCATGTCCTTGTGGGTGGAGCACCTCAAGTCATTCATTCATTTCCACATGGGCCACCACTAACTCATAGTCTTATTTGTCTGATTTAAGGGGACCTTAGGGGCCTTGTAAAATCATGGACCCTGGAACTGGGTAGGTAACTTACAGTTACCCTGTTCTTGTCCAGTTTGGTGAGTGTGGAGTCTGTATGCCTAACTACAGGGTCTCCTATTACTGAAACATTTCCTTCTGTGGAAGCAGACTTAGTGGGCCACAATGAGTGATCAGCATGGAACTGCAGTGCATGTGAGCAGAGAAAGAGTAGATGCCTTGTGCAGTAGTGGGTGGAATCTTTCAGAGTAGATTCTAGAAGGCTTTGGCAAATGTTGTTTTACAGGCTCAACATAAGTTACAGGCTTTGTTGTATATTGTGACTAATGCAGTGCTGTAAATGCATGATGCTTATTGACAGTGGGTTGATGTGAGAAGTTTGTCTCCATGTTTCTTAAATATTTACATCTCTCATAAGTAGTACTATTAATTAATTGAAGCAGTAAACAACAGGCAAGCATAACTCAGCTGCTGCATTGCCTTAGAGCACCTAATGTAATCAAACTGGCCAGAGATGGTGTGAAAGGTCACCGTTGAGCCATCTTGTCAAAGAGGACTAGGGCTGTTAGCAGTGGGGAGTACTATAAGATATCCTGAAGATTTATGGGTGAAGTATTTAGAATGATGCAATGAAATCAGGTTACATGATGGCTAATCTAACAGTACTTAGTGAAAGGACAAAATTAAGTTTGCCAATAAGGATGAATAGTGATGATCTTACTAGACCACAACTACAGTCTCTTCAATACTTCTCTCACCAGAAGTAAAACAGTAGCACTAATCCCAAGCTGGTTCCTGAAAAGCAGGTAACAGGCCTTTTAGTTATCAGTAATCTCATTTCAGATGTTGGATAGTACATAAAGCAGCTCTGCACAAGAGAACTAAGTTGCGCAAAGTTCTAAAATTAAAATTGAAGAGGTTTCCACAAAAATGGCAACCAGAGCAGACAGGGAAGTCCCATACAAACTGTCCAGTCAGAGATAGTCAGGCATCAAAGTCCCTGTTCTCCTTTTCTCACAAGGAGCAAAACAGCAGCACTAATCCCAAGCTGTTTCTAGGAAGGCAAGGAAATGTCTTTCTGCCCTTTCTCTCTGCAGAGCAAAACAGACTTATTCCTGAGCATCTCCTAAGAAGACAGTTATGGTACTGTTATGGTAATGAAGTAAACTTGTTCTGGGGGACCTCTAGCTGGTGGGAGCTCACCTGTGTCACTGTATGCAGGTGTGAAAAGGTGCGGTTGTGGTGTTTAAAGGCAACTCTTTTGATGGCAATGGTTTTCCTAACAAACAATGGATTCTTCTTTTTGTTTGTTTGTTTGTTTGTTTGTTTGTTTGTTTGTTTGTTTGTTTGTTTGTTTTTGAAAATTTGAACTGGTATTCTACTCAGCACTCTATGCAGAGCAACATAGCAGCAGGGAAGAATTGTTGTGGTGCAACATCTACAGTAGGTATGCGGTTCTGGTCCCATAACTTACACAGGGATGAGTCCAGCCTATAATCTCTCAGTGTTGTATATTTGAACTCCATATGATCCCAAGAGGGGTCATTAGCATGTGCTCTCCATGCATGGGGTGCCATGACTATGCAATGGAGTAACTCAGCAAATGGACCAGGCTATTAATAAACATAATGCACAGTTGCATAAATGCAATCTGCACACTAGCTTTATGATATTGACATTCTTTTCTATAAATCATAGATGTGGATCAATGAAGAGTGTCATACAAATGCTTGTATGATTTTTTGAACAGTGTAGAGTTGCATACATTGCACAGTGATGCACTGTGTGCACTAGTATTCCAGATGGGGAAAGCAGTGTGTAATATAATGGTACTACACAGTGGAACTAGGAGCACTTAGTTGAGTTGCTTTTTACTGTAGCACTTTGCTCTGCAGTTATGCCCTGGACTGATTAATAAAATCTTTGATTCATTAGGCATGCTGGCCAAGCTGAAATATTTACCATATTTTATCTGGTGCTATGGAAGCTCCTATTTCCAGGAATCTGACAGCATCAATGTGTGGGAATGGGAACAGTGTGGTTGTGGTAGAATGGCTGCCTGCACCACAAGGGACTCCATTGCTGGTAGTTCTCTCCTACCAAACTATGAGGATTTTATTTTTTCTTTTCTTTAGATAACTGGCAAAAACATGATACTCAGTACTGCATGCTGGGTAGACTGCTACAGTCAAAGGTGGCACACTAACCATAGTTATGTGTTGCTTATGCATCTGGAAACAACCAGTTGTCCATTGGCGTGTTGTCTCTGAATCATGTACAGTCCTGGGTAGGATCATGGAGTACTATAGCTAGAAAATGGGGTAAGAATGCATGCAGGATTATATGCAACTGTGTACCACTGTCTCAGAATTTTGTGCAACTTTTATACGCTGTTTTGTGGTGTTTTAGCCCTACTCCATAGTACACAAAATCTATGAATGTCACCCAGGGTCATACCTCATTGTGTGCCATCATCTCTGAATTGTGAGGGTACACTGGTCTAGGATGCACCAGCCCTATCCCATGACACCCAGTATGTATGACTTTAGACATAAAAGTATTATGATTGTATACCAGAGTTGAAAGGCTAAATGGTTGGCATGATACTCCTCTCTGCCATATTTCTTAGGATTAAATCTAGGATATTATGTTATCTTGATGGAAACTGACCTAACTGCTCCAGGCACTTACCATGTAACTTTCTGAGAGTAATCCAGACATGTTATTCAGCCTTTCAGTTGCTTCAGTAGTTTCATTGCAAGTGCTAAGTACATTGTTGGAAATGCTATCTAAGGAAGGAAAAAATAAATAAAAGTAGAAATCCCCCAACAGTCCTTCTTTTAGGTTCATATATGTTTATAGCCAATTCACTGTTTGGCAATCTTAGTGTTTGTGTTTGTTTGTTTTTTTTTTGTTTTGTTTTTTTAGTATTATATATTTCTATCTGCCGATTATTTTGTTAATATTTGATTGGTTATGTCTGTTATTGCTATAATACTATTGCATGCACCCACCAAAACCAGAATGCAATCAACCCCACCAATTTTGGTTATTTGCCAGTATGGTTTCCTGAGATTCAGTCTATTTAATATTTCACAGACTTATAATGGCATGAGAGCAGAAGTATGACAAGCAAGTATCTATAATATGAATGTCTGAGGAGGGTGACATATGATGTTTATGGGCAGAAAGCAGACACCTAAGTCTTACTCTGTAAACATTTGAACGAGAGAGGGATTAATTGACTGTAATCTACTGTCTTCTAGATTGTGATGCATTCAGAAATAACCTAACTGCAAGGCAACAGAAATAAATCCAAACTGACTGTAAGCAACGTATAGCAAATAACACTGCTATGCATACCTCTCAACCAATTAAGGCAGGAAATCTGGATAAAACCATAAATAATGTGGGGACAAAGACCCAAAAATAGGGACAGATTTTTAAATATTGCTCTTACAAATGTAGACAGTTGATAGAATGACAGGTTTTGCAGTAGTATTTATTTCTTGAGGAGTAATAAGTCTGAATCTCAAATGCATGTCATTATTTTCCGACTTCAATGCTCAGTGCTTTGCTAATGATTTACCAGAAAACCACAATTTTATTGAGTAACAGACCAAAAATAAGGGCAAAAATCTGGACATTCTGCGAAAATCTGTACAATTGAGTGGCATGCTGCTATGTGTCAACTCAATGTCCTTCCTCTCACTGACATCATGTAACAGTCACGTCAGTGCATGTAACAAGCACTAATTTTCATTAAGTGCAAAGATATTTATGTTGTACTAAAAAGAGATGTTTGGCACTGTGCTTGCTTGCATGTAAAAAGTGACAGATGTAGAAAGTAATGCAGTTAAACATACGTCATTAATTCATTCTCATAGAATATTATTTTCCTTGTTAGTAGAGTTCATTTTTAAATATCTCATAAAATCAGTCCATACATGGTATAGCTTTCTAGCTGTAGAATTAATCTTCTCATCTGAGTTCTGTTTTTTTTTTCCACTGAACTTTTCATATTTGCCATTCAGCAGCTCGTCATAAGGAAACATCATGTTACTATAGATATGCCCTAATCAAATAGATTTAAACAGTAACATACTGGCAAGCATTCACATGGCTGGTACACAGTATGTCAGCACTTTACGACTGATGACATGATCTAAGGAAAGGTTATATTTAGCTTGAGGGAAACATTTTGTTTTCACTGCAGCATGCATGTGACCATATACATAAATTGAAAAATGTAGGAACCCTGATAATCAGACCCATCCTTCTGCATAGTTATGGGGTAGAATTCCCTCTTTTTTCTACTCCTTCTTCTTTTATGGAGATGGGAGGTTCCATTACCCTACTCAGCCACAGTATGCCCTGCACTAGATGTACTATTTCTGCTGCAGTCCTAAGAGTATTTGTAGCCCTCACTTCTTATGATGCCAGCTGGACATATTTTTTTATGTCAAGACACTATACAGCAGCACAGTTTAAAGCCTCAGATAGTATTGTCACACACTTTTTGACATGGTTTACTAAGCATGTTTACTTTATTTCAATGTGTTATGTGTAAGATCTACAACAACAAGCCCCCCCCCCCCAAAAAAAAAAACTACTTTGCATTTACCTTACAGGTTATCTACACGTTCATGCAGTTTTCTTTCTTAACTGATGGGCATAGCCTAGCACCTTACAGGATTTGTAAAATCTTTCTACAGGGTATTTTGCATCTTAGACCTCTATTCAGGCCTCCATTTTCCCCTAAGGACAATGACTTTGCCTTACTAAAGCGCTTTCTTTCTCTCTCTCTCTCTCTCTCTCTCTCTCTCTCTCTCTCTCTCTCTCTCTCTCTCTCTCTCTCTCTCTCTCTCTCTCTCTCTCTCTCTCTCTCTCTCTCTCTCTCTCTCTCTCTCTCTCTCTCTCTCTCTCTCTCTCTCTCTCTCTCTCTCTCTCTCTCTCTCTCTCTCTCTCTCTCTCTCTCTCTCTCTCTCTCTCTCTCCTTCTGTCACTCTCTTTGAATCTGTTGCTACTACAGTGATTTTTTTTCTGTGTTAGAAGTTGTTGACTTGTGGCCATTTCAACATACCTTCAGCAAGACATATTTCTAAACTCTGGACCTCATTGCTTCAAGAATTTATTTAATTATCCACAAACCTAAGGTCTCCATACATATTAAATCTTCCTTTATTCTCAAAGTATCCTCTACCTAAAACTTGAAAAAGTCTAATCAACTCCTAGTTTTTTCTCCTCTCAGTATATCCTAGGGAAATGTATCCTGCATGCAATGGCTACTGGCTAGCTGGACACCAGTTTTGTATAACCTTCTTAAGATACAGCACTGGCTAAACTCCAAGAAACTACTGCTCAAAGCCAAAAATAAAGGCCATATTATTCTGCACCAGTAAAAGATTATCCAGATCACTCTAATCTTTTCATATACTTGACTGTGATAACAATCCCAATGAAACCAACACCTCCTTTAGATATTTGGGGAGTTGACTAAACTAATCAGTAAATTTCCATGAGCACACAGAATAGCTGAGAGCCAAGATCAACAATCTACTCATCTATGCCAACAAATATCTGCTATGCTTGAGCAACTGTCATTCAAAAATAGAATATGGAACAAGTGCTGAACAGTACTATGAAACCAAACCAAAAGCACTTGAAGGAAATAAGGCTGCAGGCAATAATTCGATAAGTTTAATGATGCACAAAAAAGACGTCTTTTTTGTGCATCATTAAACTTATCGAATTATTGCCTGCAGCCTTATTTCCTTCAAGTGCTTTTGGTTTGGTTTCAACTGTCATTCAAGCTTTGATGATATGGCCAAATGTCTGTAAACTTTTTTTGGAACTACTGAAAATTCTGGATAACTGCAAGGAAAAATTAGGTTAATGGGTAGCGGATGGTTTCAGCAAATTTCAGGAACAGATGTAATACTATCAAATAGGAATCAGAGTACAGCTACATTAGTGAGTTACAACAAATTGTTGATAGTGAAGCCTCAGAAATTTCTTTATTTATGGAACAAAGGTCTTAAACTGAAGAAACCTCAATAATGTGTTTTTTCTGTCAGTTTCAGACAAAAACCAGAATCATGCATTGTCTGTACTATGTGCAAGAAGTAGCCAGAAACACAGCAAGAACTCCATTCCTCCCTTTATTTTTGTGTTGACTTCCCCCCGGATTCTGCATGCCTTGCATAGCATGCAGGATTAGTGCAGGAGCTCTAGCAGTCAATATGGCTGCCGTGCAATCCTGGAACAGCCTGCAGGGGCGTGCACAAGCTCTCCTGCACTAGTCCTGCACGGACTAAGCCTCTGTATGCAAATCACCCCATTTGCAGGAGAAATCCATGCAAATGAGGTGAGCGTGTGGTCCAGGAAGCTTGAAACCGGCCATGCAGGACTAGTGCAATCTGCAGAAATGTACTCGGTTGGTAACCGAGTACATTTCTACAAAATCCAAAATGGAGCTGTGATAGCTCCAAATAAAGGTTGCATATCAGTCAGGAAGCATGCCAATGGCCAAGTTTAAGGCCATTGGCATTGCAAACAACGTAAAAGATTAAAAAATCAACTTTTATTTTTATTTTAGCTAATCTCGGTTGTTTAAGCGTAGGGCAGCAGCACGCAAATGGGATCGCAGGGAAAATAATAAAACAAACCTAAAATAAACATTCTAACTAAAATCACTATTCTGCCATGAAAGTCAATGGCAGGCAGAAGACAACATGGCCAGTGAGTAGTGGTTGCTAAGGGGGGAGGATCAGTGTGAGACATGTAACTATGCATTAGCAGGCAATGCTATGCAAATGAGGGGAATGATAGTGAATCCCAGTTTTCCCCAGCATGCTAGTCAGGTCCCAACAGTGTAAGAGTAGGAATAGCTTGGTGCAAGCCTAGGAGTTAGCTGACATCATGGGGGGGTGTCAGGCATAGTGTAAGTGGATCGGAGCCCTGTGGCTCAGGTTTGCTCCTAGCTAAGCACAGCTAAGCAAGGGGGTGTGTCTGACTCTGCCTAGCACTCTTTACATTGCCTAAGCGGATGTGCGCACCATGCACTGGGTTTTAAAGATTTAAAAAAAAAGTTCATTCCGTGAAATAGCAGCTCTGTGCACATTTGAGCACTGTGTTTGCATGGCACACCCCTGGGCTTAAACAGGAAGACAATGGGAAGGGAAAATAGCAGTAGGAAGGTAATCTAGGAGAACTAACATAGCTGGCAGGTGAAATGTATCAGAATCAGCCAATTACACAGGGAGTAGACCAGCCCAGCTCAGAACACCACTATAAACTATGCAAACACCTTCACCTCTGTTTTTTTCCACACTGTACACCACTGGTGTAAACAAGCGGGGAACTTTTAACAATCAAAACAACAAAATGATTGGAGCTGCAATAGCTATCATACAACAACTTGTGGAAGAGGCTGAGGCTGGTGAGGATGTGAAAGTTGTCAACCAACCTACAGTGAGGAGACAGAGAAGAGTGTACAGACCCAGGGTAACCTACCAGGGGCTACATAAGCTGGAGATAGTGGAGTGCTATAGGGTGGACAGGGACCTCTTACAGCAAATTGTTGAGCTCTGCCAGCCACGCCTGACACACAGAACTAACAGAGGGGAACCTATCCCAGTGGATACCAAGATATGTGTAGGCCTAAGAATACTAGCTACAGGTACTTTCCAAAGGCCAACTGGGGATATGATGGGGATCTCACAGGCATCAGCATCCAGGATACTCCACCAGTTCCTGGATGCCATGTCAGCACATGTTGGTGAGCACGTATATTTCCCCAACACCCATGAGGCATTGGCCAGCAATATGCAACTGTTCCACCAAATAGCAGAATACCCTGAGGTAGTGGGTGCTATAGACTGCACATACATATGCATCAAAGAACCACCTGGTGAGCTGGGTAGGGTCTACATCAACTGCAAGTGCTTCCCCTCCATCAACTGCCAGGTCATGTGCGATGCCCAGGGCATAATAATGAATGTGTGTGCTGGCTGCCCTGGAATCTATCACGATTCCCACATCTGGCATCTGACACAGCTGTACCAGAGATTTGCCAATGGGGACATCCCTCACAACCAACTAGTGGGGGGATGCTGGATATGCACTGGAGCCATGGCTGATGACACCCATCAGAAATGCACACACACCCGAACAAAAACTCCATAATGAGGCACACACACAGACCAGAATTATAGTAGAGCATGTGTTTGGGATGCTCAAGTCACAGTTCCCGTGCCTGGACGCATCCAGTGTAGCCTTGCAGTACTCACCAGCTACATGTACCCAAATTGTCATCGTATGTGCCATGCTATACAATATGATCCTGCGGAAACAGCTGCAGCAGGAACAGCACGGGGCAGGGCCACACAGCCCCCCACCATTGCCAAGGCCTGCACAGGCACAGAGTGACTCGGATGAGGAACAACCTGAGCCTGCCCAGTAGGCAGAAAGAGGCATGCCCAGTATGCCCTGGCCTTGGCAAAGAGGCAATGCATAGCACATACACTGACACAGGAGGGACCCAGGGAATAAAACCTCTCTCTGACTCTCACATGCAGCAAAAGGGATGCCAAACATGTCACTAGCTGTGCTCAACTATGTGTAGGGAGTGTACTATGTGCATCCGACATAGGCAGCCCTTCAGCACCACCCTCAATACTGGGACACCCATAAGGTAAGTGACTCACACATGCCAGTCAGGGGGGTTCACATACCCAACAGTCACAGCCAGCAGGACAGGTGTAGATAAACAAAAACAAAGGCTGTGCTATGGGCTCTGAATGATGCCTATGGGGTAACCTCCCCCCCCCAGACCTACACAGACAGACCACAGCAGGACAGGCATTAAGACATTAGTTCTAAAGGGTAGGAAGTCAGAAACTAATATGCAGGTAAATCAAAACTAAGATCTGTAGTACACTGGTATGCCTCTAGTCAGCATGATAGCTTAGAATACAGAATGAAATAGAGTACCTGACATACCAGTACAGTCATAGCAAATGTGTAGAAGTATCAGGTGTGCCCCCATCCTACTTAGTAATGTAATAACAGTCAGGTGTGCCCCCCAATCCTGTGTAGAAATGTAGAAATAGTCAGGTGTGCCCCCCATCCTACATAGAAATGTAGTAACAGTCGGGTGTGCCCCCCCAAATCCTGTGCAGAAATGTAGATATAGTCAGGTGGGCCCCCCATCCTATGTAGAAATATAGTAACAGTCAGGTGTGTCCCCCGCAGTCCTATTCAGAAATGTAGAAATAGTCAGGTGTGCCCCCCATCCTATGTAGGAATGTAGTAACAGCCAATGCCAAATGATCGACGGATACCCTGCAGAAACAGTATGCTACCTGTAGGTGTACAACACAAAGGTCTGCACTGCAGTACAAACTACCTAGACTCGATCCACACATTCAGTACAGATGGGCATACCGAGCATGCTCACACACTTAAACAAATGAAGGTCATGTCTGCAAACACCAGTGGACCAGACATATCTGGCAGTTGCAGATGTTAGTGCAGACACTCCTCAGTATGCACCACTCATGCTTTGCACACACACACACTGGATAGGAATACAGACATACATCTATGGACAACACACTATAATAAGCCAAAGGTAGATGTACATAGATGTGCGGAAGAGGGTGACTGTGACAAGGAGACATCCAGGCCTGTCCCACCCAGCACACAGCCAAAGGGCCACAACCACATCAGGTTCATATGTCACTCACTGCAGATACTAGCCACCGGTATCTGTCAGCATTACAGACTATGTACTGCAAGTGCTAGCTGTGCAACATGACTGTACAAGAAAGTAGTCATCTAGCAGCTGTATACACATACCTGTGAAATATGACCCTGTGTGTGCCTGCATGTGGTGTGTCAACCTCTAGATGAATGGGTTATGCCCGATGCACACACACAATGCCCTACCCATAGCCCTTCTATGACAAGCCTGCTGAGGTCATCCACTGTGAAATACACCTTTGGGAGAGTTGTAGCCCAATAATCTCCATGGCATGTCCTATAACTGCATACTGCTGTACTGTGATAAACTAGTTAAGTAGGAGTTCCAATCCTAGACATAGCAACTGTCAGTGTGTGTGTATGTCTGTCTGTGTAGAGAGCAATGCTTTTTAGGGTAGTCACACTCCCTACAATTCAAATGCTCTACTTTGGTAAGGCTGCTGATGTCATCCACCTAGAAATACATCTCTGGGAAGGTTGAAGCCCAGTAATCTCAGTAGCACGTCCTATAACTGCATACCACTGTAGTGTGATAAAATAGGTAGGAGTTCTAATCCCAGACTTGGCAAGTGTGTGTGTGTGTGTGTGTGTGTGTGTGTGTGTGTGTGTGTGTGTGTGTGTGTGTGTGTGTGTGTGTGTGTGTGTGTGTGTGTGTGTTTGTGTGTGTGTGTCTGTGTAGAGAGCAATGCTTTTTAGGATAGTCACACTCCCTACAATTCAAATGCTCTACTTTGGTAAGGCTGCTGATCTCATCCACCTAGAATTACATCTCTGGGAAGGTTGTAACCCAGCAATCTCAGTAGTGCATCCCATAACTGTGTGCCACTGTAGTGTGATAAAATAGTTAGGTAGGAGTTCTAATCCCAGACTTGGCAAGTGTGTGTCTATCTGTCTCTATCTGTGTAGAGGGCAGTGCTTTTTATGGTAGTCACACTCCCTAAAATTCAAATTCTCTACTTTGGTAAGGCTGCTGATGTCATCCACTTAGAAATACACCTCTCAGAAGGTTGTAGTCCAGTAATCTCCATAGCCCAGACTTGGCAATTGTGTGTGTGTGTGTGTGTGTGTGTGTGTGTGTGTGTGTGTGTGTGTGTGTGTGTGTAGGGAGAAATGCATTTTAGGCTAGTCACACACAGTACAATTCAAATGCCCTACTTTGGCATTCACTGTGAAATACACCTTTGGGGAAGGGGCACCCCAGCAATCCCCATTGTGTGTCCTATAACAGCATTATGCTGTAGTGTGATATAGAACTCTATTAGGGATTATATTCCCACACATGGCTGATGTGGATGTTTTGTGTGTGTTTCTATGTCTGTGTAGGGAGCAATGCATTTTAAGCTAGTCAAACCCTACATTGGCAATCCTGCTGATGTCATTCACTGTGAAATACACCTTTGGGGAAGGGGCACTCCAGCAATCCCTGTGGTGTGTCTTATAACAGCATCATGCTGTAGTGTGATGTAGAACTCTGGTAGAGGTTCTATTCCCACACATGACAGTTGTGGACGTTTTGCGTGTGTTTCTATGTCTGTGTAGGGAGCAATGCATTTTAGGCTAGTCACACTCAGTACAATTCAAATGCCCTACTTTGGCAATCCTGCTGATGTTATTCACTGTGAAATACACCTTTGGGGAAGGGGCACTCCAGCAATCCCTGTGGTGTGTCCTATGACAGCATCATGCTGTAGTGTGATATAGAACGCTGGTAGGGGGTTTATTCCCACACATGGCAGTTGTGGACATTTTGTGTGTGTTTCTATGTCTGTGTAGGGAGCAATGCATTTTAGGTTCATCACACTCAGTACAATTCAAATACCCTACTTTGGCAATCCTAATGATGTCATTCACTGTGAAATACACTTTTGGGGAAAGGGCACTCTAGCAAGCCCAGTGGTGCATCCTGTAGCAGCCTCATGTTATAGCATGATATAGAACTCTGATAGTGGTTCTTTTCCCACACATGGCAGTTGTGGAGGTTTTGTGTGTGTTTCTATGTCTGTGTAGGGAGCAATGTATTCTTGGCTAGTCACACTCAGTATAATTCAAATGCCCTATTTTGGCAATCCTGCTGATGTCATTCTCTGTGAAATACACCTTTGGGGAAGGAGTACTCCAGTAACCTCCATGTTGCTTCCTATAATGGTGTAGTGCTGTAGTGTAATATACTCGTTAGGTGGGAGTTCTAATCCCAGACATGACAGGTGTGTGTGTGTGTGTGTGTGTGTGTGTGTGTGTGTGTGTGTGTGTGTGTGTGTGTGTGTGTGTGTGTGCATGTGTGCGTGTGTGTGTGTGTGTGTGTGTGTGTGTGTGTGTGTGTGTGTGTGTGTGTGTGTGTCTTTCATACCCTGTGTGGAGGTGGTTGTGGGTGTGTAACAACTAGACTCAATGTGAAGCAGGTTTTGCAAACGTCTTATATGGTGGGCCAAGTATATATCACAATGTCTACTGTACAGGGATATCAGATGTGAAATAGCCAAGAGGCTGGAGTGCAAATCCATACCCCTAAATGTGACATCAATGCCAGCCGAACAACATTGGCAACCCTTGTATTACCCAGGGAACACTCTCAACCCATGTCTCATACACACACACACACACACACACACACTTGCCTAGGCAACAGCTGCTATGTTGGTAGTACCCTGCATATTGCCCACTGATAGTAACCATGGTGTGATTGCAGTGGGCTACAGAGGGCATGGCACCCTGTCCATCAGTCCAATAGGCATGTACATGCTGATAGTGCACCTCCCCATTCTTCCCCACTAGACACCTGCAACACCTGTGGTGCCATCAAATGTGACCCATAAAGGACATACCATGTTTGAAACACAAGCCATGTATGGACAGATATCACTGACACCAGGGAATACTGGTATTATGCTATCAATGTAGGTGCAGGGTAAACCTGCTTTCCATTAACAGGACTGCCACATCTGATGATAACACTCTGTGTATACAACATGGGCCAGACACCCCAGGTACAGTTCCACATGTCACTGTACATGCATGTGGGAGGTGTGCACATGCCAGACACTGTCCATATCATGGACTAAGGAACACATACATGGCAAGCAATGCACAGCATTAGCCACACGCAATAGTCACCCAGGTGACTGGATGGTGAATACAATATCCACCTGTGTGGGCTACTTCAGATACTACACTCCTGAGCCATATTGAAGACCATTGTCATGTGGCCTGATGCCAAGGTATACTTATCACCTAGCCTTGTATAGCCATCTGGCACCATCGACCACAACACACCCGTGAAGCAGTGCACCCATGCATGTCAGTACTGGCACCCATGTTTGTGTGTGTAGTGTATGATGTGTATGACTACAGCCACAATCACTACAATCCCCATTGGCATATTGAAGCATGCTGTCTAATGACAGACACCTCCACATACCCTTTGCACATATAACCTCCGTATGACCTTTGTAGTGCATGTGATACCTGCACAGTACTGTGTTGTGGCAATCCACTAGTGATGAGTTGTATTCCTAACCCTGCCAAGTGGGTCAATGTGTGTGTGTCCCTGTGAGAATGTGGCTGTGTTGACGTTGACACCTCTTCATGTGGACAGGCACGTGTACTACACCTACCACATAGTTACCATATCCCTGTTGCAGATGTCACTCACCATCACATATACGTTCTGAAGGCTCCCCGACATCTAACCTATGTGGGGCATCCACTAACTGCATGGACATGTGATAACACTACATAGTTGTCGGGTTTGATACCCTGTACTGGTAGGTGTGTGACACAAACATGCTTAAGTTTTACTCTCCCACCCCTCCCTGGCTTTTCTGTGCCTCTGTCTGCCTCTCCCACTCCCTCTCTGATGGATGTGGAGACTTACACCTGCATTGCTTATGCAGCAGCATGTGTAGTGTAAGTGATGCTCAGGATCAGTTGATGGCCTCTGCACAAATTGCAGCCCTCCTCTAGCTCATTGCATGTGGAACAACTGTGGTTACATTTCCATAGCCAATCGCATGGAAACACTCACCAATATCTAGGAACATCATGTTGGTGTTGGGCCTTTCACTCACTATGAGCAGGAACTCAATCTGTTTTTAGGCAAACAGTATATCAGATGGATTGGGGATTTACATCTAACAACATACACTGTGGAAACAGGCCAACACACAGGAGGGAGATGTGCCTGACCTGACTACAGACTGTAAGTGCTGCTATATTGCATTTGGAGTAATGTTGGTTTAACAAGGTGTGTGTGGATATGGCTGTCCTACATGTTTTCATACCTGCCATGTCAGTGCTATGTTTATGAGGGAACACCCATCTGTAGGGTCATCTGCAGACTGGCCAGTGTGTGGTGCCTTTTGTTTCAGGTGTTACCCACAGAGCACCTATCTGTGAACTGCCGAAGGTAGTGTGAGGATTGCAGTCTGTAGATGCTGACAGCCGTGAGAGTTACTGACTTCATATCCCTTATAGGACATATGTTGCAACAAACCCAGTTACAACAGTAAATGTATGAGGTTATCACAGCAACATGTCAATATTGGCCCTGTGTATGTGTGTCCAGCCACAGCCCTGTCAACTTTTGTACATATGTCATGCAGTAAGGGGTGCATATGTGATGTACACCATAATTAGTGGCATCGTATCTGATAACAAGCCAGTGAGATATCAGATTGCTACACATGTTATGTATAGTAGGGGTTATACTTGATGACATAACCTGGACATTCTGTGGTTGTGTGTACAGTACTGAGGTCTGTGTACTTATGGTGATTGTCGGCAGTGTGTGTATTGTTAATATGTACCTTGGCCTGTGTACAGACTGTGGTAGATGTCATTGTTCTTGGTCCTGTTCTATCTGATGTTACATGCTGCTCCACTGTATGTTACCTATCGGCTGACATGTTTGTAGGGCCATACACGCACATGTCCCATACCACAGACAGGCATCGGAACACACTGTGTAGCGGCTCAGTATATGTAGGGTTAGTGTGTGAGTGGCACATATGAGGTTGGTGTTGAACAGATAGTCCATATACTGTAATAATACGCTAGCA
The DNA here is from genome assembly GCF_019279795.1 of Protopterus annectens. Taxonomy (NCBI): domain Eukaryota; kingdom Metazoa; phylum Chordata; order Ceratodontiformes; family Protopteridae; genus Protopterus; species Protopterus annectens. Next base: position 901,612,333 of record NC_056745.1, read on the forward strand.
CACCATATGTGGCTGTGGCTGTGTTCACATTGGTTGTGGTTATGCACTTTCACACAGGTGTATGTTACTCTGTGCTGTGGCATGCCTGTAGAGCCTGCTATATATGCAGGTACATGTGCATTCCCCCATAGGAAATGTAGGCCAGTGTTGAGCCGGTCTGCCTGTAGCCTGCACAGTGCTTTGCTACATGCCTGTCAGCTTAGTGTACTTACCCAATGAGATGTAACATCCAGATACTTGCCAGATGTACTGCCGCTGGGCCACCGTAACAGTCATGTGTGTCAGACAGAGCAGTGGGATGCTGTACAGATGTATGTCAATATCTAGTGGGTATTAGGTGGCCATGGCACCTCTGTACCAGCGGTTAGTATGTGGCAAGACAGGCAGGGATGTGTGAATGCATAACCTATGGGAGAACATGTATACTTGTAGTTACGTGTTATACCCATCTACATGGCTGTTAACATCCACATTGTCAGGATTGGTCCACATGTCTTGCACTAAGGGGTTATGTGTATACCTCTGGACTGTCCAGAGTGTCAGACTGTCCACATATATTGGCCATTATCCCTGCTGTAGTCCACAGGAGCATTACATGCTAGCAGTGGTACTGTACTATGATGTCCTTCGGATGTCTGTCAGTAGCCAATGGTGCACATGTTAAAAGCAGATGTGACCTCCCACACACACTATGTCTGTGAAGACACTCCCTATTACAGTAGCAATAGTCTACAAATATACCTGCTATACATACCTGACATCCCCTTGCACTACAAAGTTGGGACTATAGGGTCTGAGGTAGGGCTACACTCCATGTTCAGGACATATGATGAGGATATATGTACATATGATTATCCAGATATCTGTATAGACATACACATATACATATCGACATATGTACATTGATATGTATATGTACATAGCTATACAAATAAACACCCAGATATATACATATACTGAGCAATATATGTCTACACATATACAGACAGAGATACATATGCACATATACATATGGATATCTACATATATATTGACAGTAGTAGGTATATTAGAATAGATATGTATGCACATATAGTTACTGATATCTACATATATACCAACATAACTAGGCATATCTGTACACATAGAATGTGCATACATATATAGCTATATATACATATATCTATATATACATATACGTATATCTATATATACAAATATCTATATATACATATATGTATATGAGAGTGCTACAGAATCCTGAAAGCCCAAAGTTCTGAAGATCATCAGGGGTGAGCTGCCTTAAGGTATATGGATGTCCAGTACCATACAATCCACCTTGGTTAAATGCAGGCCTACTGCCACCTGCCGTACAGACTGTTCTGTCTGTCAGTGTGCTTGTGATGGTGTCAGTTGTGCCTTGTTATGTAACAGTTACATCCCATTGTGTCAACTGAGGTCCTTACCCCCAGAGATTGTCTACAAGGTGTAGATAGAGGCTGCTGAACTATACATCTGCATTACTTACTGTTGATTGTTTGGTATCCTGTGGCCCAGTCTGTCTTTACTATTGTACTACTTGATGGCCTTGGCCTGGGCAGCAACATTTGTTAACTTTTCTAGACTACTGTATTAGTATAACTGTTTCACAGTTGCATTACTCAGTTTATGTGGATGTCCGTGTCTAAACAGCTATACCACATGGCATATACAACTGTAATAGTACACAAATAAAGCGTTCCCATTTATGCAAACCCATGTGTGGTGTTATATCCTTTGTATATGTGTGTGTGTGTATATATATATATGTGTGTGTGTGTTTGTGTGTGTATATCTGTATCTGCATATATGTCTGTGTATATGTATATCTCTATCTGCATATATGTGCCTGCATATATGTATCCTAGGAATGCCCATGTCATCTCAAGTCCTGGTTATGGGATCTGCAACACTTGGTAGTGTATTGCAGGGCAGACGTGTTTGGCTGGGGGGGGTATACCTAGTCATACAAGACGTATATTGTTTGGGGCCTCTCATCCCCATTAACAGTGCATGTGGAAATATATGTTTTTGTTATTTACCCATTGTTATCTACAGATGTATGTCCTTACATACCTATATAGATATATATATATATCTGCTTACATAAATATAACTATGTCCGTATATACCTACATAGATATATATATATATATATATATATATATATATATCTGCTTACGGAACCACTACTAAATACCGAACACTCACTCTCCTGATGTCCAAAATCCTGAGACCAAACACCCGAAACACTACAATACCGAAAAACCAAAACCGCGAAATTCAAACTACCGAAAACTACACACAACATATACCACACACAGACACATACACACACCTTGACCCAAAACACAAACACGCAAACCTAAGCTACGCACCCCCCACACCCTCCTACTTAAATATTCTAACTCCAAGGTCACACTACCCAGACAAACACATGAATACTCCACCACACGCCTACATCCCCCTCGCACACACACATCACACTCACAACACACACTTACACACTAAACCTCTAATCAACACAGTTAAATAGAAATACTTACCTGCCCTTCCACCATACCGCAACACCAGAAGCACGAATTTCAAACTGGGATATATGCAAATGTCCCTTATAAATTGTCCATTAAAATGATGAAATGAGTCATGGGCATTCAGAATCACCAATTAGCTGAAACACTTGATGTTTATAAGGGTGGAAGTTCTAGCTTTGCTGGAGTTTTCATTTTGTTTTTACTGATTGGTTTTTCAGTGACCTTCACACTTATTGTTTTAGTTTGTTGTTTGGGATATTTTTGCAGTGACCCTAATGATAATGGACATCAGCTGGGTATAATAGCTCTGTTTCTTATGCTTATTTAAACACTCTGCTTCTGCTGTGCTGACGAGGTCATAACAAGGCCGAAATATGCATATCCACAGCTAGTGGGGTTTGGCTTTACTGGCCTGAAATTGTCCATTAAAACAATGAAACGAGTCATGGGCATTCAGAATCGCCAATTAGCTGAAACACCTGATATTTATAAGGGACATTTGCATATATCCCATGTGCCTCTGATACAAGAGGTTTATGAGGTCAGTCAGTGGAAGTTCTAGCTTTGCTGGAGTTTTCATTTTGTTTTTACTGATTGGTTTTTCAGTGACCTACTCACTTATTGTTATACCAGTTGGGGTGGGTATGTTGATTATTGTTGGAGATATGGTGGGGGGAGAGAAAGATGTCAATTAACAACTAGTATATTCCTGTAGTCCACATTACTCTCCTAGCCACTGCTGTTATCTGTACCTTACAAGTCTTACTACACTACCCTATAGCCTTAGTTTGAACAGTGATATGGCTGTCATCATCATTATACATGAACTGGTTTTACCTGCAGTATACACCTCTTACCTGGTATACCTGTGGAGGGAATGTTTGTTAACACTAACTGTTTCTATACATACTCCCAGATTCCGGGTTGATGTGCACATAGCTATCCAACTCTTTCTGCACAGACTCTGGCTATGTGTTGACCACATGCAGGTGTGCTGGGACATATCTAGAATATTGCCCTCTTCAACCTTTAGTGACTTGACACATACATATACATGCTTTCCTGCACAGTTATATTATATAGCACAGTGTGGGTGACAGTGATCAGTGATACATTATTATTCAGAGAAACTACAACACTCACAATTCCCTACAATACCAGAGTGAAGAGTACCAGTACAGGTTATTATGGTCTTTATTTCTCAGCACAGTGTTCGTATCCGATGTACCTGTGGGAGCAATGTTTCTTAGCACTACCTGACTGTTGCCACACAAACTTCCAGATTACACATTAGTATTATGCACATACATCTCACTCTGTTACTGTACACACTCTGGTCACAGCTTGACAGCATGGGAGTGTAGATAGGACATACTTGGCTTATTACTCTCCTAATAGTTTCAGGGGTTGCTATAATGACATGTTTGTTCTCACAGATGTTTGATAATCACTTGTATTCCCTGTTTGCTGGCTAAACATCTGGGATCATCCCACAGACTTACCAGGGGGACAGGCAGCACATATGGGCCTATATACTGGACATTCTGGCCTCATCTGTACAGTTGTGGGGTATGATTCTGTATGCAGAGTACTACCACTGGCAGGATTCAAACCATGGTTGTGTGTGCTAAAAAACAACAGTTCACATCTCAGTTGCATGTGCTTTTCAGGTTTTGTTGTCCGCATTTTCCCTGTTTACTCTCTATGTGTCTCTCAGTTGTACTAAATGGCCTCTGGGGATTACACTTGTCATATAAAGGCATTCCTACACATTCAATTTATGGTGCACAGTGTGGGTAACAGTGCTTAATACAACAGTACTATTACATGCTTGCGAATCTACATTACCATATGATACCAGGTATACACATGCAGTCCAGCAGTTAAACCTTTATTGTCAGGCTATTACACTTTTATTGGCACACAAATGATATGAGACTCTTCCTGCCATATTCTCTAGTGTATGCAGTACTTGCCTTGAACAATACAGGTTTTATACAGGCAATTAATTTACTACTACTTTTAGTTTTATTTCCTATGACAGTAAATGCATGAGTATTACTGACCTGCCTCACATCGCAACCTCGCCAGGTGACTGATGTGGGCCTCCTGGTTCGCGGCCCACTCCACTGCAGCTGTGGGAGACATAAGAGGAATATTTAGCCATACCTATCCATGATATACCTAAGCTGACAACTATTACACACATAGTGGAGTGATACTTACACACAACTGAAACATCCCCTGCCACTCTAGCCTCTTGGATCCACTCCTCCAAGAGGTCCCCCTTACACTGTTTCAGGTCAGCATAGTGATAACTGACCTGCTCACCAGTTTCGGGGTATGCCAGTGGCACTGGTGAGGTCACAGGTGAGATGGTCCTAGGCCTCCATCTTATATTGGGAGCCCTGGTACTTGCCCTGCAGCAGTCTCTGATCATGGTCTTTGAAAAGGAGTCCTGCCATGACTTTGGACTCCTGGATGCACCAGCGCTGCACCCGAAAGCACACACCTTCTCCCCTTACTGCCATTGTGCCTGCAAGGGGAAGCTACAACCAGTTATGAGATGTATTCCTGCCTCCTGGGTTTAAGTAGGGCCGATTTCCCACACTTTTCCATGATTGGTCAGTTTTTAAAAGGTTAGGCTATGGGCAAATCTGCTTACCTAGGGTTTGGCATTGTTTAAAGGGGTATAACACTGGGCACATTGAGTTAGCTGGCCTCCACATTGCTTACAGCTACTAAACTGGCCTGTGCAATGCTTAGCATTGCTTACATTAGACTTTGCATTATAATTCCTTTTTGGCATTGAGTTATTATTCATTACACCTTATATGTATGCCTGGTATCTATGATTCATGTGTATGTACACTGTATGGGGTCCTTGTGCTTTATTGGGGACATCAACACTCTGTTACAATTATACCTGACTTCTGGCCTTACAGCTGTACTCTGGTTCATGTATTTATGTTATGTAGTTGGTTAAGGCACATATGTCTGTATACTGATTCCTTTCACAGGTTCTGTTTGGTTTTACTATGGTAAAGACTTGTTTGCTGATACCTAATTTTTCTGTAATTCTGTGTTGGTTGGTGGTTTACTACTGTGATTATGGTGTATAGGGTCCTGGGTTCGAGACCTGTATGGCTGTTTATTTTGTTGCTGGGCAGAACAAGGGCCGTTGGATACAGAGTGATTAAAGCATTTTTGAGCAGTTGTAAGCGGGTTTGTGCAGGTTTGCGTGAGGATAAGCAATGCTAACCTCCAGTTAAATATGCTTACAGAGAGTTAGCTTCAATATTGCTTAACCTGTGTGCGCATTGCTTACCCCCACGCAAACGGGCTTAAGCTCACTTACTAGTGCTTAAATATGCTTACTACTGCTTATTAGTGCTTAAACCTGCTAACTAGTGCTTTATCCATTATGACACTGACACCTCACATGCACATTTACTGCAGGATTCTAGTTCATAAATGTATGTTATTTAGTGGGTTACGCAAAATAAATATTAGTCATAATGTGCTTTCCCATGGAAAATGGAATGTGTTGCAGTGGGACTCGAACCGGGAATGCCTGCTCGTAAGGTGAATGCTCTGCCCACTACACTGTTGCTATGCTGTTTCATTTGCATATATCTTCCCTTTTTTCTTTCTCATCCCTTTCTTTCTTTCTGTCTCTCTCTCTCTCTCTCTCTCTATTAAGAATGTACTTAGGGAGCATAATGAAGGAAAATAATTAAATAGAGCGAACAATCTGTTATTTTGATAAAAATAAAAAATGTTGAATACTTTAAATTGTTTAAGAACTTTAACAAGTAATCTAAACTCTGCTGTGATACAATACCACAATGGTATACATGTGATTAGATCCACAGCTTACAATCTTCTGACCAGCCAGTGTTGGTGAAAAAAAAAGAGGGGAGAGCAGAATAGCTTGAGCAGATACAATCTACAAATCCTTCACAATGAAGTCTTTACTCAAAATACAATGTACTAGCTTAACATAATATTTGGATTTACAAAATACCACACCACTGACAACCTCTGACTCCGTCCACATTTGTACTTACAAACACTCCGCCCCCAGTGGATATAAGGTACCAAGTAAACAAGTCAATAACAAAAAAGAAAATTGCACCAAAGCATGGCCAATAAAACTTAATATACTTTATTTGAGTAAGTGCTTTCATGAACCCCATTCACTTTTTCAGGCTCTAAAAACTATTACACATCCAAAGCAGTATTTAAATAAAAATTCAAATATTGACCAGTCAGTAAGATACTTCCAACTGACAATGTATCTCAAACATTTCAAGAAACAGTAACAGCAATCTAAAGAAGTTAAAGTAGCAACATTATAAAAACAAAAACACAAAAAAATTCCTGTATAATAAGATCTCAAATTGGATGCAGCAGTCAGTGAGTCACAAATGCATATAAAAACTTTCACAAACAACTATGTCATGTTCTTTCTATATAAAAATCCTCACAACTGTTAATTCATAAGCAGTTGTAACACTATACATCATATCAGATGTTGAAGAATGTATACATTCAACCTAAAAAGGAGCAAGTAAAGAACATAAATTTCATCGAAACATACGTCAGAATTATGTACTTTATAATCAGCATTAAGCTTTACAGCATTCCATTGGATTTCCCTTTAACTGAAAAAACTCCATATGAAACATAGATTCTAGGATGTACTGTGTAAATGTAATGAGGCATTCCACTGTATAATGCTAGTCCATCCCTAAGCTGAAACATGACTTTAGCTGATAAGATAACTCAAAAATGTGAAACAGAAGCTCAGGTCTACTACCTAACATTAAAACTCACATAAAAAGACACAGTAAAACATAAATCAATACTAAAACAGCTGCCTGCAAAAAAACAGATAGATTATATGAATTTCCTCAGTCTTACACATTTTTATACACTCATCCAAGTTCAGCCCTAGCAGCTGTTGCCTTAGAGAACCCAACCATTGCTAAACATTTGGTTAATACAAATCCCTTTCCTTTTGACAAGGAATTTTTTGATAGATTAGAGACAAAAGTATGGTTAATGCTTGTATACTCATGGACAACCTTGGACAACCTTGGTTAACTTCTCCAGTCTTCTTTGTTTTCGGTTTGTTTGTGTCTTTCGGCTTTTCCCGGTTAGGGATTGCCACAGTGGAACTCCGGTCCGCTAATGATTGGCAGTTGATTTTTACTTACCGGCTTGCAAGGCCTGACGCACAACCTTCAACAAAGGTACGCCCATTCACGCATGTCTCCACGCAGAGGACGCTCTAGCTGAGAATCGAACTGGACAGCATCTTACTGTGAGGCGACAACGCTACCGCAGAACCACCACCGCGGGTTAGTCTTCTTTGTTTTCGGTGCCTATTATAATTTATTTCCACATCAGCTACAAAAAAGAACCAAAGGAGGTCATTTGTTGTATTTCTATCATATATCTCTATGCATATCTGTTTGCTATTCTTACATTTATTACTTAGCACAGTGTGTCTTTACAGAGTATATGCAAATTTCCAGAAGTAGGAATATTTTGTTTATTCTTTGGCATTTTTCCCTTAATGCTAAAAATCTCATTCCTAGCCTTCTTTACTGCAAGTACAAGTAGAAGGATGTCATGACTTTGTCCTTTTTGTAACATTTTTTTTCTGGCTCCAGTTTGTCTCTTTTTGGGTTGGTTACATCTAATACATTTAACAGTGTTTTAACTATTGTAATATCACTGCCTGCTTTGGAATATGTCTTGCATTGCTTGCTTATTTGTATTCCTGTGCACCAAGTAATTCGGTTTTAAGAAAGACACCTTCAAAATGATGACGTCAAACGTTTGAACAATTTCTTAAAAATTAAACTATAAATTCATGTGCAAATGCATATTTCTGTATATATATATATATATATTATATATATATATATATTATATATATATATATATATATATATATATATATATATATAGTGATATATATATATATATATATATATATATATAGTGATATATATATATATATATTTATGCATATATGTGTATATCTATATGTATATGTCGGTTTACCTTCAAAATGTTGAATGCCATAATGTCTAATGTTCATTTGGTTGAAAAATAACATCTAAACCCAAAACATTGAATGATCAAAATGTCTAAAATCATTTAATTGAAAAAGCAATGAGATCACTTCTACTATTTTGCAGGGGGGGCTACACCCCCCTTCATCCCACATGTGGGGGTCTGTGCCCCCCACCCCCCCTACTTAAATATACCAACTTCGATGTCGCACTACAGTGCAGAAATGGGCAAATTCAATAATTTCAACATTGTGAGTTTAGACTAATTTTATTTCAACATTTTGATCATTCAGTATAGTGCATTCACCCAATTCATTTTCAACCATTTAGCATTCAACATTTTGAAGGTAAACTGTATCTATCTATGGACAGATAGATAGATAGATAGATAGATAGATAGATAGATAGATAGATAGACAGATAGATAGATAGATAGATAGATAGATAGATAGATAGATAGATAGACAGATAGATAGATAGATAGATATCAGATTCAGTTAGTCTAAATTCAATACACCTAAAAGTCATAACATCTATAAAACATTAAAAAAGTTGAAAATGAAAAATAAATAAAACTCCATACCCCTGCTAACTATATATTCTAACTCCAAGATCACACAACAGTGGGGAAACTGCCAAATTCCCATAACCTACAACCACTTAGTATAAATTCAATATTTTTAAAACACAAAACATTGAAAGATTGTAAGAAAAAAAATTAAAAACAAAAAATAAAACTGTTTTTGTAGTGGGATACTATACATGTTTTTCAGGAAAGTTAGTGTGCCAACCATGACATATTCACATTAACAAGATGACTGCCGAGGGTAACTGCTTACATGTAACACATGACTTTTACTATCAAAAGGTGAACCCTCCATTTGTGCCGATCAGGAAAGTGAAGTAAGGGTGCAGGGTAAGTGCCCCCCACACCTCATTAAACAACATTCCGTAGTGTGCTCAGCGCAGGTTCCGTACTAATGTCCTAAATTAATTCTTTACAGGGCAGAAAGTAGCCGTCCCACTTTACCAGTGCAGCTGAAAAATGGCAATAGCAGAATGGCCTATCAGTGATGATAACGATATTATATTCATGAGGCAGCCAAAGGATAGTGATTGGCCTATCAGTGATGATAATGATATTATATTCATGAGGCAGCCAAAGGATAGTGATTGGCCTATCAGTGATGATAATGATATTATATTCATGAGGCAGCCAAAGGATAGTGATTGGCCTATCAGTAATGATAATGATATTATATTCATGAGGCAGCCAAAGGATAGTGATTGGCCTATCAGTGATGATAATGATATTATATTCATGAGGCAGCCAAAGGATAGTGATTGGCCTATCAGTGATGATAATGATATTATATTCATGAGGCAGCCAAAGGATAGTGATTGGCCTATCAGTGATGATAATGATATTATATTCATGAGGCAGCCAAAGGATAGTGATTGGCCTATCAGTGATGATAACGATATTATATTCATGAGGCAGCCAAAGGATAGTGATTGGCCTATCAGTGATGATAATGATATTATATTCATGAGGCAGCCAAAGGATAGTGATTGGCCTATCAGTGATGATAATGATATTATATTCATGAGGCAGCCAAAGGATAGTGATTGGCCTATCAGTGATGATAATGATATTATATTCATGAGGCAGCCAAAGGATAGTGATGCAAGTTTTTAAGTTTAATGACAGGATCAGACACTCCACAGAAGTTACATAACTCTGCAGGAGGTGGTACTGGATCACAAAGTCAGCTTGATGGGGACACTATATTGCAGGTTGCACAGGAACAGAACCCATTCACTTCAATACCAGTGTCCTATCAACTACAGGGACTCTTTCTGGAGGATAGGTCCATCTCAGAGGTAGCAGTGTTCACAGTAACATCTGTGCAAATGGGTCCCAGGTGCAGGTAGATGTCACATCTACCTCCTGAAACACAAAATACATTGTCTGAACCTTAGTACCAACAGATATAAGAGGCTTGGCATCCCCGCCTTTCCTGTCTGTGGGCAATACCTTCCCACTAAATCCCTTCACATAACCCTGCCCAATCTAAATCTCTCAACAATTTCGTGTTTATCAGAATTATAAAGAGTTACTCTTTATCTGTATCCTCACCTTTTTGGCTGGTGAGCATTGTCAGGTGCTTGTGGTTGTGGCACGGCCAGAATAAGCACCTCATATCAAGAAATAGTTAGGCTGGCAGCAATAGCAAGCATCCCTGCAAAAGTGCAAAATAAATAGAAACAGTGCAATTTTGCCTTTTATGACACAAGTGCAGATAGTGCAGAAATGGGTCAAAAATAACTATGAATCACAAATGGGTGCAAAGGGGACATATTCTCATTAGAATTTCATTAATCCTTCATTTACACAAGATTTTCAAGGCTACCATAAATGAGCGCAAATAGTCTCTATGAACTGCACTTTAGCTTTGCTCATGCATGAACAGGGGTACATGAAATGCTTTCATACCAACCAAGGAGTTTCTTGTCCATGTCTCCAGTGCATAGATCATTAAAGAATGTTGGCAAATTTCTGAAGGTTGTAACCAAAAGATGAATGTGGAGAATATTTATGGATAAATTAACTCTTCTGGCTGTCATCTGAGAGAGAACTCTGAATAAAACAAACAAGGAAATGAAAACACAAGTACATATAGTGGTAGTTATGGTTGAGCAAATTTGAAGAAATCTAGGAGAAAAGGAGACGTCCTTTAGACACTCATGCTAAATATATATATATATATATATATATATATATATATATATATATATATATATTTGTGATGGAGAGAGTAGAGGTGAAGTAATTACTGGAGATCTTTGACTATATCACTCAATTGCTGATATGTATAGATGGTAAACTTAAAATCAATCTAACCCTTAGTCAAGTCTAGCAGTGCAAAGATATACATTTGATTAATATGCGAACAAAATTACAAATTTGTGAATGAATGTGTGGCTGAGCTCAGAAGGTAAAATTACAGTGAGACATTACAACAAATGTTGACAGAATTGTGTATAGCAATAGCATAGAAGAGGATATTATGTTATAGCGGTTGCTAGAAACTAATTTTACATTTGAAAATGCATTAATGACTGCTTAAGCAGTGGACGTAGCAAATAAATGCACATGATATATAAGCAACCAGACTGGAGTAGCATATACCAGCATGACAGCAAAGCTAATGCACATTATCAGTATCCTGGGAAAAAAGTACATAAAATATGTGCAATTTCAAGCAAAAGAATATTTCATAAATATGATTAAAAATTGGCATGTAATGATAGATTTTATGAATAAGAAAAAGAGCATATTTAAGAAAGCAAGGCCTAAAACATGTGTGGGAATGTTTAGAACTGCTCTCAAACTGTTGCAGAGCAAGTATTTTCTTTATATAAAGTGCAAGTTTTAAATATGAAGAAAGTATGCCCATTCCTGCTGGAAATAATGCTAGAAAGGCAGACTACGAAGTTGCTACAGTGAGTACTTTTGTTATAATGAATGAATGAAAAATTCAAAGAAGTAAGTAACAGTTTTACATTCAACTACTATTCCACTGAAATCATATAGAAGGCAAACTGTAAAATATTTGAAAGTTGTTGCTGTTATAAGTCATTTTTAAGAAACAAGCCTAAACTTTATCTTTGTTATTAGTAGATAGTTTTGGACCAAAACTGTTGGGAAGAAGCTTATTTAACAAAACGTAGTTCATTTCAGGAATAAACAAAGCGCATATATTCTGAAACTGAGGCTTTAAAAAGTGTATGGATTTGATCTGGAAGAATTCCTTTCCCCATCAGGTAAATGATAGCTGTTTGTCTCAAAAGTATGGCAGTTAGGCTGTAAGCTGTTTAGTAAATGTTCCTTGTTGTCTACAGTACATGGTTTGGTTATTTCCAACTTCATTTGTCTGCTGTGTGATTTTGAGTAAGTCACTTAGCCAGACAGTTTTTTTGGGTTGCCCATGAAAAAAACAATTTGTATCTGGTGAACTTACCTGGTTAACAAATGAATAACATAAAAAGAAATGTGAAAGGAAAGTAATAATGTGTTTATTATTATTATTTTTTTTTTTTTTTTTTTTTTTTTTACTTCAGATGATAAATAATGTTACTGCCCATTTTTATAACTTCATATCTGTACCATATATTCTGGACACATTCTCATTGTAAAGTCAAACAAAAGTACCGGGTGCAAAGCAGAGTTCGGTTTCGACACTTAAACACTTGTGTTCAAAATCAAATAAAAACAGTTCTGTTCAACGCCAGATATAAACCAAGTATATAGGACTAAAATCCTAGGACAACCATTCACGAAATCCACGAAGTCCAGTAAAAGATATAAATATCTTTATTGCGTGCACATAAAACAGTTGGTGAGCGCTTTCGCTAATAGCTTCATCAGACCAATTACAGCTCTAAAAAACAAGTTTAAATACGATCTATGGCGGGAAACAACACAAGCCCTTAAAGAAACATTTCTAAAATTATATATATTTTATACACATTCATCAAAAAAAAACCCCTCACTCTTAAAAACATCTAAATACACTCAAAGTGCTTTGACGTAAGTATGGTAACATTGAAACATATCGAACCAACATCTAATGTTGTCGATACATCATAATCAAAAATGAAACTATAACAATATTATTAAATAACACAATCAAAATAAAAACTTCAATATATAGCAACAAATGTTGCATAAACATAATAATCTAATAAATAAACATTGATCTGTATGAATCAAAAGCTCATCATAAGAATAGAACATTAAAACATAAGAAATATAAAAAATATGTACAAAAATCTATATGTGACAGCACAGATATAGTAACCATGGAAAACTAGAGGAGACTGTATTGTTCAAATCTTAAGTCTCCTCATTTTCAAGAAAGGTTTAATAGGGACCTTACCATTCAGGCCCGGTAGAACATCGGCTCTTAGCTTAATAATCCAAGTGCTTTCCTTGGACTCTGTTAAATTGGAGACATCACCACCTCTAGAAGTGTCCCACAACCTCTCCATGATCCTAAACTTAAACATATGTGTGGAGTCAGTCTCATTAACGTGTTTAGCCAGGGCGTTTCGCAAACAACCCTTCCTAATGTGGTAAACGTGTTCCCGCATTCTATCTCTAAGGCATCTATTGGTTTTGCCAACATAGAATGCGGGACACATTATACAAGTGGCCAAATAGACCACATTAGTAGACATACAGTTACCACCTGCTTTCATATTAAAAACACCATAACCTGTAGGGTGAGTAAAGGCCACATCAGGGTCAATGTAGGAACAAAAACTATAGTGACCACACGGAACTGTATGATGACTAATGCCTAAACCTATCTCCCTCGAAGGCTTGGGATAGCATAACATTTTCTTAAGGTTCATCTTGTTCCTGTATATGAACCTAGGTTTTTCTCCAACTATCCGTTGCACTTCGGGGTCAACTGATAATACATGCCAATGTGCACTAATGGTATCCTTTATAAATCCTATGTCCTTAGTATAAAGGATCGAACATGTTACATTGTTCAACATGTTCGTATCAACAACATGGTTGGCATTCATTCCATTCGCAAGCCCATCTGAAAAATAAGGTGCCGCTCTACCTGATCTAAGGTCTCTCACTTCAGTGAAACCCAGACTCAAGTCTCTATCTGTATATCCCCTCTGTCTGAATCTAGTCGTAAGGTCCTGTACTTCATGCACAAACTGAGAGTCAATGGGAGTGTACCTAGAAGCCCTCATTGCCTGGCCTCGTACTATATTCTTATAGACGAAGCCAGGATGCATGCTGGTACGGTGGAGTAGAGCATTCCTATGGCACGGTTTCCTAAACAAACCAGTGTTAAAGATACCACCCTCCAATTTCTCAATATACACATCCAAAAACGATACTCTGTGCATAGAACATTCCATGGTAAATGTCAAATAACTCGTGCTGTCATTCAGCTCCCTGACAAAGCTACATAATTGTGCATTGGGTCCATTCCAAAGAAGGAATAAATCGTCCACAAATCTCCGATAAAAGCAGACGTGTCTCTTATACAGTTCACTATTGAACATTTCTCTAACCTCCCATTCAGCAATAACCAAGTTGGCGTAGCTATTGGCACATGAAGTGCCCATAGCCACGCCATCTTTTTGGAGGAACAATTTGTCAGTAAAACAAAAGATATTGGATTCCAATACTGCCTTCAACAGTTTCATAAACAAATCAGTGTCATTGGATGTATAATCAGACACCCTTCTAAGGTAACTATTTACCATGTTCATCCCTTCCTCATTAGGTATCATGGTGAACAAGGATTGAATATCCATGGTCACCAATATATAATCAACCTCTCCTGGAGTGGAGCCTAGGAAACCATACAGATCTAAAAGGAACTGTTTTGTGTCTCGTAGTATAAATGGATTCCGATCCACTATAGGTCTAAACCTACTCTCTAAAAACATCGAGAGTGGCTCCGTGGACCAACCCCTCCCTGCCACTATCGGTCGTAGTGGTGGATGTGTCCGGTTCTTGTGGATCTTAGGAAGCCCCTGAATGACTGGGACCAAGGGGTGAATAACATGTAGGAAGTCATATAACTTACTATCTATTGCCTCTCTATGAAGCAAATCTGATAGTAGGTCAAATATCTCTTTGCTGACATTGTGTACATGGTCAGTAGTAACTGGTATATAAAACTTCTCATCATATAACATTGCTAACATATCAGTGTTGTATCTGTCAATGTCATATACTACCATGCCGCCTCCTTTATCAGCAGGTCTGACTATGATAGTAGGGTTGTTACACAAATCATTTAAGGCTTTCCTCTGATTGAAATTCAAGTTATAAATCCTTCTATTGTTTTTACTCCTATCTTGCTTATAGTACATCTTGTATATATCATCCTCAACAAGTTTACTATATGCCGCAAGGAGTGGCTGTATAGGAGGAGTGAAAGTGCTAGGTCGTCTAATACTTCTTTCGTAGCTATTACCTTTGAACTCTAATTTCAAGGACAGGTTGCGTATGAACAACTTAAAGTCTCTTAAAGTATCTTCTAAAGTACTGTAACTTGTGGGTATGAAGGAGAGGCCTCTCCTTAAAACCTCCAACTCATGTGCATTCAACTCAACAGAGGATAAATTGAACACTAATTCTTGTCCCTCTGTTGCCACATTTTCTTGATACTCAAATTCTGGGGGCGATCCGGAGAGAGCTTCCTCTTCTGGCGCCCTCTGCTCATTGAGCGTCTCCTCCCCTGTCCTAATGGAGTTCTGATTGGAAAAGGATGTTTCGTATTAAATACTGCATCTAAAGGAGTGTTCATATTACTAGTCAAACCTGTAGATGCAGATTGCTTATGCATAAAATTAGTCGTTTTCCTCCTAACCACTGGTCCTTCTGTGTTAGTAAACGAAGGGCTATCCCCAGCATTGCTAATCACTTCCCTGGGTTCTATCAAATCGGTGGTATTGCCATCTATAACTCCCACTGATTCCCTTGCTAACTGCACTTCATCTCCATTAATAGAACATGCAGGGGGATCATTAGGTGTAATTTTATTCAAGTCAGTTGCTGCTGGATTAGTGCTTTCTATGCTGTTATTATTCAAACACTCGGCTGTGATGTCTCTATCAACAATACTAGCATCATTAACCTGAACAACATTTACCCCGTGTTGTATCCGGGGGTTGGGCACATTGCTCGCCCTGGGCCAAGTGAAGATATTACCTAACTTAAAGTCTGTAATATCTCTCTGTAACTTTGCCCTCTTTTGATTGTATAGGCGTTTCTCGTACTGGGTTACATTATCCAATAAAACATGACAGTAATCATTCGCTTCCCTCTCTGGGAAGCTCCTAAAAATGTCCAACTTCTGCTGGTTAATGTCTGCTCTCAATGTCTCTTCAATGGGCGTAAAAAATCTGTTCATCAACCTCATATAGTTGAGGCTTACCTCGAGGTTAAGCTGTTGCCATTCATATAAAAGTTCTGGATACTGCGTCGCTGTCGTCGGCATCTTTAATACTCTAAGACCTCTCGGTATTAACTTCCTATGGATACACACATCGAAGTTATTTCATTAGAGTATTAAAGATGCCGACGACAGCGACGCAGTATCCAGAACTTTTATATGAATGGCAACAGCTTAACCTCGAGGTAAGCCTCAACTATATGAGGTTGATGAACAGATTTTTTACGCCCATTGAAGAGACATTGAGAGCAGACATTAACCAGCAGAAGTTGGACATTTTTAGGAGCTTCCCAGAGAGGGAAGCGAATGATTACTGTCATGTTTTATTGGATAATGTAACCCAGTACGAGAAACGCCTATACAATCAAAAGAGGGCAAAGTTAGAGAGAGATATTACAGACTTTAAGTTAGGTAATATCTTCACTTGGCCCAGGGCGAGCAATGTGCCCAACCCCCGGATACAACACGGGGTAAATGTTGTTCAGGTTAATGATGCTAGTATTGTTGATAGAGACATCACAGCCGAGTGTTTGAATAATAACAGCACAGAAAGCACTAATCCAGCAGCAACTGACTTGAATAAAATTACACCTAATGATCCCCCTGCATGTTCTATTAATGGAGATGAAGTGCAGTTAGCAAGGGAATCAGTGGGAGTTATAGATGGCAATACCACTGATTTGATAGAACCCAGGGAAGTGATTAGCAATGCTGGGGATAGCCCTTCGTTTACTAACACAGAAGGACCAGTGGTTAGGAGGAAAACGACTAATTTTATGCATAAGCAATCTGCATCTACAGGTTTGACTAGTAATATGAACACTCCTTTAGATGCAGTATTTAATACAACATCCTTTTCCAATCAGAACTCCATTAGGACAGGGGAGGAGACGCTCAATGAGCAGAGGGCGCCAGAAGAGGAAGCTCTCTCCGGATCGCCCCCAGAATTTGAGTATCAAGAAAATGTGGCAACAGAGGGACAAGAATTAGTGTTCAATTTATCCTCTGTTGAGTTGAATGCACATGAGTTGGAGGTTTTAAGGAGAGGCCTCTCCTTCATACCCACAAGTTACAGTACTTTAGAAGATACTTTAAGAGACTTTAAGTTGTTCATACGCAACCTGTCCTTGAAATTAGAGTTCAAAGGTAATAGCTACGAAAGAAGTATTAGACGACCTAGCACTTTCACTCCTCCTATACAGCCACTCCTTTATGCATATAGTAAACTTGTTGAGGATGATATATACAAGATGTACTATAAGCAAGATAGGAGTAAAAACAATAGAAGGATTTATAACTTGAATTTCAATCAGAGGAAAGCCTTAAATGATTTGTGTAACAACCCTACTATCATAGTCAGACCTGCTGATAAAGGAGGCGCATGGTAGTATATGACATTGACAGATACAACACTGATATGTTAGCAATGTTATATGATGAGAAGTTTTATATACCAGTTACTACTGACCATGTACACAATGTCAGCAAAGAGATATTTGACCTACTATCAGATTTGCTTCATAGAGAGGCAATAGATAGTAAGTTAAATGACTTCCTACATGTTATTCACCCCTTGGTCCCAGTCATTCAGGGGCTTCCTAAGATCCACAAGAACCGGACACATCCACCACTACGACCGATAGTGGCAGGGAGGGGTTGGTCCACGGAGCCACTCTCGATGTTTTTAGAGAGTAGGTTTAGACCTATAGTGGATCGGAATCCATTTATACTACGAGACACAAAACAGTTCCTTTTAGATCTGTATGGTTTCCTAGGCTCCACTCCAGGAGAGGTTGATTATATATTGGTGACCATGGATATTCAATCCTTGTTCACCATGATACCTAATGAGGAAGGGATGAACATGGTAAATAGTTACCTTAGGAGGGTGTCTGATTATACATCCAATGACATTGATTTGTTTATGAAACTGTTGAAGGCAGTATTGGAATCCAATATCTTTTGTTTTACTGACAAATTGTTCCTCCAAAAAGATGGCGTGGCTATGGACACTTCATGTGCCAATAGCTACGCCAACTTGGTTATTGCTGAATGGGAGGTTAGAGAAATGTTCAATAGTGAACTGTATAAGAGACACGTCTGCTTTTATCGGAGATTTGTGGACGATTTATTCCTTCTTTGGAATGGACCCAATGCACAATTATGTAGCTTTGTCAGGGAGCTGAATGACAGCACGAGTTATTTGACATTTACCATGGAATGTTCTATGCACAGAGTATCATTTTTGGATGTGTATATTGAGAAATTGGAGGGTGGTATCTTTAACACTGGTTTGTTTAGGAAACCGTGCCATAGGAATGCTCTACTCCACCGTACCAGCATGCATCCTGGCTTCGTCTATAAGAATATAGTACGAGGCCAGGCAATGAGGGCTTCTAGGTACACTCCCATTGACTCTCAGTTTGTGCATGAAGTACAGGACCTTACGACTAGATTCAGACAGAGGGGATATACAGATAGAGACTTGAGTCTGGGTTTCACTGAAGTGAGAGACCTTAGATCAGGTAGAGCGGCACCTTATTTTTCAGATGGGCTTGCGAATGGAATGAATGCCAACCATGTTGTTGATACGAACATGTTGAACAATGTTCCATGTTCGATCCTTTATACTAAGGACATAGGATTTATAAAGGATACCATTAGTGCACATTGGCATGTATTATCAGTTGACCCCGAAGTGCAACGGATAGTTGGAGAAAAACCTAGGTTCATATACAGGAACAAGATGAACCTTAAGAAAATGTTATGCTATCCCAAGCCTTCGAGGGAGATAGGTTTAGGCATTAGTCATCATACAGTTCCGTGTGGTCACTGTAGTTTTTGTTCCTACATTGACCCTGATGTGGCCTTTACTCACCCTACAGATTATGGTGTTTTTAATATGAAAGCAGGTGGTAACTGTATGTCTACTAATGTGGTCTATTTGGCCACTTGTATAACGTGTCCCGCATTCTATGTTGGCAAAACCAATAGATGCCTTAGAGATAGAATGCGGGAACACGTTTACCACATTAGGAAGGGTTGTTTATAAACGCCTGGCTAAACACGTTAATGAGACTGACTCCACGCATATGTTTAAGTTTAGGATCATGGAGAGGTTGTGGGACACTTCTAGAGGTGGTGATGTCTCCAATTTAACAGAGTCCAAGGAAAGCACTTGGATTATTAAGCTAAGAGCCGATGTTCTACCAGGCCTGAATGGTAAGGTCCCTATTAAACCTTTCTTGAAAATGAGGAGACTTAAGATTTGAACAATACAGTCTCCTCTAGTTTTCCATGGTTACTATATCTGTGCTGTCACATATAGATTTTTGTACATATTTTTTATATTTCTTATGTTTTAATGTTCTATTCTTATGATGAGCTTTTGATTCATACAGATCAATGTTTATTTATTAGATTATTATGTTTATGCAACATTTGTTGCTATATATTGAAGTTTTTATTTTGATTGTGTTATTTAATAATATTGTTATAGTTTCATTTTTGATTATGATGTATCGACAACATTAGATGTTGGTTCGATATGTTTCAATGTTACCATACTTACGTCAAAGCACTTTGAGTGTATTTAGATGTTTTTAAGAGTGAGGGGGGGTTTTTTGATGAATGTGTATAAAATATATATAATTTTAGAAATGTTTCTTTAAGGGCTTGTGTTGTTTCCCGCCATAGATCGTATTTAAACTTGTTTTTTAGAGCTGTAATTGGTCTGATGAAGCTATTAGCGAAAGCGCTCACCAACTGTTTTATGAGCACGCAATAAAGATATTTATATCTTTTACTGGACTTCGTG
The DNA here is from genome assembly GCF_019279795.1 of Protopterus annectens. Classification (NCBI taxonomy): domain Eukaryota; kingdom Metazoa; phylum Chordata; order Ceratodontiformes; family Protopteridae; genus Protopterus; species Protopterus annectens. The sequence continues at coordinate 901,632,794 of NC_056745.1, forward strand.
GATTTCGTGAATGGTTGTCCTAGGATTTTAGTCCTATATACTTGGTTTATATCTGGCGTTGAACAGAACTGTTTTTATTTGATTTTGAACACAAGTGTTTAAGTGTCGAAACCGAACTCTGCTTTGCACCCGGTACTTTTGTTTGACTTTACTTTTACTGTTGCTGTTTACTGGGTGCATTCACTCCGTGTAGACCTACTTTTTACTTTTTACATTCTCATTGTAGTTTTAAAACTATAATTGTGATCCTTGGAAATGTGAGTCTTTAATAGAGAATTTGGGAATAAGTAACTCTGAGGTTACAGTACCCCAAAGTATGCTTCTACTCCCAGTCCAGTAACTTTGGAGTCAGTGAATTTAGTTTGCAGCTGTCAGTCAAAGTAACAATGTTTTGTACAATAGTTGTTCAAGGGCAATGGATAAGGAAACAGGTTGTAGTAAACAAACTGCAGTACTATAAAAGAGTGCTTTAAATTAATTTTCCTTATTCAGTTTGGGCATTTTACAATGCATTTGATCGTAATGTGGAAGCAAAATAAAGTGTTTTGAAATGACTGAAGGAAAGCACTATTTGACATTGTACCATTGAGTATAAAAAGGGAACACAAACACAAATGCAAATACAAACACACACACACACACACACACACACACACACAAAACCACACACACACACACACACACACACACACACACAAACACACACACACACTGATGGCAATACGTCATTCTAAAACTAGTGCAGAAACCTGAATTTAACAAAGTTGTGTAGATCTAACTCATTAACACTTTTTTCACTGTGGAATGTCACAAGACTAGTATAACTATGGTGAGGCAAAAGGGGTATAGTGTATTACTGGACAGGATCAGAATATCTATCCTTTTTTTTTTTTTTTAATTTTTTTCTCCATATATAAATGTGCAAGACAGTAGACTGTGAGGGCTTTAGGACCCGGCAGACCTAGAAGCAAAAAGAGACAGATAGTAAAAGTGGCCTGTTTTGCTCTCATGTAAAGGGTATAGGTTGTTAGGACTTGCACTCCTCCTTAGAAGAGAAAGAATGCCAGATCATAGAAGGGACTTTTTTTTTGACTATCATGTAGAACATGAGAAAACAAGGGGTGTTAGGACCTGGTACTCCATCTTAGAAGAATAGAAGCACCAGATAATAGGAGGAACCTGTTTTTGAGTTGAAGGGTGCTATGACTGGGGAGCAGCACCAGGTGCCAAATGACCCAGCTATGACTCTGACTGTAGCAGCCTACACTGATCCAAAAATGAAATTAAGAGCATAAGTCAAACCAATGAAATATCTTGTGATAAGTAAATGCTGTTAAAAAGTGCAAACAGCAATGTTATCAATAAAAAAAAATCTTTACAGTGATAATTATCAGTTCATTCACAATCTTTACAGCAAGACAGTAGCATATTACTATGCACAGCAACTCAGAATTATGTTTTTTTCTAGAGTTCTACAACTTTTCATATCTTGGAAACTGTGCTACCTAAACATAATGCAATCATTTTTGTTCAGCCAGACTTGAGTTTTCACATGACAGGAAGAAATTTCCTTTATGATTGGTTTGTTTACTGAGATATTCTTAGATATATGAATAATTATGCTATTCCATAATAATTAACAATATAATAAATAGCACCGAATATTAAGCTGTAAGCTTTCTGTGCAAATATCGATGATAATTTTATTCAGCATCACATAAACTTTTACCTGATGTCATGCAATAGTTTGTAAATCACTTGTTTTTTGAAATATTAACATACCTATGGAAATACCACATACTTTCTTAATTACTTGCAAACACCCATCAGTATGTATAGCAATAGTGACAATCTATTTGTTTTGCCTCCCACCATAACATTTCACACCACCCTGTTAATAAAACATAGCTTTCTGTATTATGAAATTATGAATGCAAATACAAAAATATGAATAGCAAGAAACAATCAGTGATTAATAGTTCCCAGGTTAACAATCGTACTGTTATTTTGTTACCTGCATCTTGTCCTTTCTTACACTGCCTACTATAAATTGGTAAGTTACTTAGTTATGGAAGCCAGCCCCAAAACATCTCAGAATGCCGTAAGAAGATATGATTGCTAAATGAAGAATATAAAAAAGCAATGAAGTTGTGAAAAAAGGGTCACCTTATTTGCAATACCGTGTTCTTAATATGAGTTTATGGCCCAATGGTGCAGACAGAGTGATCTGAGATAGGTTCATAGGTTCATAGGTTTATACTAGGCTATCTGCCCTAAGGCATTTATAAGCCTAGCCCAAATTATTGTGGCTTACGCCACCCCTTATATGAAAAAATACTGTGCCCATTAGTTTGTTGTGCCTCTGTCCAGCAGTGACACAGAGATGATTCCTGGGGTAAACCTACGATCTCCCATCCACAGGTCTAGATTTCTCTTGAACAGAGTCAGCGAGGTGCTCTGCCTCACATGGACTGGGATTTTATTCCACAGCATAGGGAGTCTCTGAGTGATAAATCTATCCCTCCAGCACGTCCTATTTATATCCGTGCTAAGGTTTAAGTCGCTTGCTCTAGTGGTTTTGGTGGATTTGGATTTTTGAGGTGGAGCATGTCCATTAATTCCGGGTTGGACATGGCCTTGTATGTCAGGCACATGTCACCTCTGAGCAGACGGTATGCGACTGAATAGAGCTGGAGTTTCTTCAATCTGGCAGCATATGACAGATTTTGGAGTCCCTTTATCCTTTTGGTGAGGAACTTTTGGGGTCTCTCCAATTGCTGCAGATGTCGGGTGAGATACATCCCGAATGGGGCATTGTACTCGATCATTGGTCTGATAAGTGAAGAGTACAGGGCAACAATGACCTCACTAGATCTGGATGTGAATCCCTTCATGATCAGGTGGGCAATGTAGAAGGTCTTTCTAACCACTTTAGCAATGTGAGTGTCAAAAGAAAGGCCACTGTCAACCTGGGTCCCCAGGTCCTTGATAACCTCTTCTGTGCTTAGTGGATTGCCACCTATATGGTAGCTTGGGGTTACCTTGTTTTTCCTGAAGGGTATGACTATACATTTTTGGCGTTTAACTTCAGGCCATGGCTCTGGCACCAGCTATCTGTTTCCGTGAGTCCCTTCTGAAGGATATCCGTGTCCGATGCACTTTCCACTATGGCGCCCAGTTTGCAGTCGTCTGCCAACTTTGTCAGCCAAAGTCCTCCCATGTTGGCCTGTACTTCTGAGAAGTAGATGCCAAACAATAGGGGGCCAAGGACCGAGCCCTGTGGGACACCACTTGTGACCAGCTTGGAGTCTGACACAGCGCCAGCAACTCTAACCCTGTGGGTTCTGTCCTTAAGCCAGTTTGCAACCCATCTTGTGACATATGGGTTTACATTTAAGCTGGTAAGTTTTTCTACAATACCCGAGTGGGGTATTGTGTCGAAAGTCTTTGCAAGGTCAAGGTAGGCTGTATGGACTGCCTTTCCTCATCAATGGCCTTGGTGACTGTTTCAAGAAGTCAACCAAGTTCAAAAGGCATGATCTTCCCTTGACAAAGCCAAACTGGGTCGGGTCCAATGTCTGCAAGTCCCCTATATCTTTGTTTATGAGCTCCATTATGATCCTCTCCATAGCTTTGCAGACTAGACTTGTTAAGCTTATGGGGCGGTAATTACCAGGGTCCGTAGAGGCACCGCCTTTGTGGAGTGGGACCACAGTTGCCGTCACGCCACTCCTTGGGCACGTATCCTGTGGTAAGGCTGAGATTAAACAGCTGCCTTATGTGCGGGTTTAATTCCTCATTTAGCTCGTGTAGCACACAGCCGGGGACACCATCCGGTCCCATTGATGCTGTGTTTTTAGATTTAGAGAGAGCAGCTTTCACCTGCGCATTTGAGATGTCCGGGAGGCTACACTCGGCTGGGATAGTTATCTCTCCTTTAGGGGAGAGGGGTGAAGTTTGCACTGAACCTGTCTGCCAGTATGTTGGCAATGTCTGTGGGTTCAGTGATTTTTGTATCATTTTGGACTAATTCTGAGCATATCTGGGAGTTTCCACCCAGGTTCCTAACATAGCTGAAAAAGGCCTTATGATTGTCCCTTGAATCCATGGCAATTTTTCTCTCAAAATTGGCCTTAGTTGATTTTATGAGTGCTCGTATTTTTTTACTAATAATGATCAGGGGTGACTTCCCTTTTATGGATTTTGTTCTATCATGTAATAGCTTTCTCCTCTTATTGTAAAGTTTGTTAATGGCTGGGGTCCACCAGACTGGACGTTTGCCCTTTGTGGAAAGAGTCTTGGTGTTATTTGGGATTGCCTGATCGATGCAGTCCTGGAGGTGTTCATAGAAGGCATTTGTAAGGGCTTCCGCAGCTTGGGTTGTGGTTTCTTCTGGGTCAGGGGCCTTGAAGGATACCACACCAGTCTTGAGTAGTGTGAAGTTTGCTTTAGAGAAGTTCTTCACTATGGTCTTTTTTGCTTGGGGTGGGGGCGGGATATGGATTTCCAGTGAGATTAGTTTATGATCAGATCTCACCAATGAGGGATATACTTCCGGTGTGGAGCATTTTGTCCCCATGTTTGTGACAATGAGATCTAGTATATTTTCTCCTCTCGTGGGAACAGTGACTAGCTGTTCCATGGCATTTGAATTTATGAACTCCAGGAACCATTGGGCTAGAAAGTTAGGGCTTGAGTAATGTTCCCAGTCTATATTTGGGTAGTTGAAGTCACCCAATATGATGGTGTTTGGAGATACATTTATACCCTCCAGTGTCTTCAGGAAGGCTGAGTGGGGTTCCAGAGTTTGAGAGGGTGGCCTGTAGCATGCTACAATTTGTAGAGCAGTTTTGCCTATGGTTAGTTGCACCTGGATGGTTTCGAGCTTGCATTGCCACCAACCTGGAGGTGTGAGTATCCTTTATGAATATGGATACACCCCCTCCTTTTGTGGTGTGGTCCGGGTTTTGGGGCCGGAACGCATGATATGAGGTAAAACCTAATAGTGCCGGGGTGCTCTCAGGAGCCTTGAACCAGGTTTCAGTTACAGCACAGACATCGATGTTCTCCATACTGAGAAGGGCCTCGAGTGTGTGCATTTTGAGATTTAGACTTCTGGCATTGAGCAGCATTACCCTCAGTTTCTTCCCATTTTTGTTTTCTAGGGTGGTAGGTTTAGAATTTGAGCCTTGCCTAAAAAGGCACTATGGGGTGGCAAGAGCCTTAGCCAATATCCGAATCCCAGGGGTGACAGGTGCAAGCCGTCCTCATGAAGCAGCGTGGCTTGTCAAGCATGTCATCCCAGGCAGACAGACACTGGATCCCCTTTGAATGACACCAGACATTAAGCCAATTGTTAAAGCTGATCATCTTGTCTCTATATTGTGGCATCATTCTTGGTGAAGGAAGGATACTGCTCAGGGTTAGGGTCATACCTGCCTGGGCTACATAATCAGAAAGCTCCTCTATGTCTCTTTTCATGTAGTCCAGGGAGGTACGTCTCAGGTCGTTCACACCAGCATGGACAATGACTGTGTCATATTTGTACTTGCCATGGAGTGACCCAGTGCTTGTGTTATGTGGCGGATTCTAGCGCCCGATAGGCAGCTTACTGTGACCCTCTCCTTGTTCAGCCTGGTGAGTGGGACGTCAGTGTGTCTGACTATGGAGTCACCTATGACAAGTATGTTTGGTGTTGTATTTGGCCTTAAGGGCTGTGACTGCTTTGCACACTGCTTTTGTGGTTTATGTGTTGCTTGTGGGGTGTCTTGAGGTAGCAGTTGTTTGGGTGTCTGCTTTGGAGGCCTCTGCTGTTTAGGTAAATTTTTACTCAGAGCCTCCGAGTATGTCTTTGTGTGTTTATGTGTTTGATTCAGTGGAGTGGTAGCATTATGTGAGGCTGGTTTTGTGGTGTGTGTAGTTGCCTTCTCCTCCTGTCTGGTCTTGCCAGTCCTGAGTTGAGAGAGCTCAGCCTCCAGTTTGGCTAAATAGCTGCATCTCTCGCAAGTATTTGTGTTATGTGGGAGGAGGAGAGGGTTGTCTGTGTACATGAGGCAGTTATAACATTGCCTCAAGATTCCCAGATTCACCAGCTGGACCGAGAGGAGATTGACAACTGACCTTTGGACATGCTAGAATAATATTGGGAAATCCTTAATTGAAAACAAGGGCCAGTGGGGAGTGAGGGTGTAGTGCTTTTAATTTTTAGTGCTGACTTATATAATTGCTTTAGTGAGCAAGTGCCAGGTAACTTGAGTGCAATGTGTTACAAGTAACTAAATGCAAAACGACAAACAGTAACTTTCTTTCAAGTGAAACAAGGAAATAAGTACAGTAAGCAATGCAGATATCACTAGTGATCCACAGAAGCGCTGAGAAGTTGCGTATTAGGTGGAATTAGCTTCCAGGGAAATAACAAGCAAACAAACAACAAGCATATAAACAAAGCTAGATTCAGTAGGCCTGGATCTAGTCTATGCTAGAGCAAACAAGGTGAACCAATTTCAGTAAGATACAGTTCAAATATTCAGGCACTATAAACCTTTAACCAGAAAATTCCCAGCTCAGAAGGGCAGAGTCCAGCCTCTTCTCCCACAAGAATGCAGACCACGAACCTTCTTAATGTAAAATAACTGGCCTGAAGCCCAAGTGCCTAAACCAGAACTAATACACTTGGACACTGGGCTCTCAATCAGCAGTTCCCAACTTAGAAGGATGAAAGCTACCTGTCCTGCCACCACAGTGCTTGCCACAAACCTTCCTAATGTAAAACAACTGTTCTGAAGCCCAAGTGCTTAATCCAAAAGACTTGAATGATAGCTACACTTTAATCAAGTTACAACCAAGCAGTAATAAATACCATTGAATACTTTAGAGAATGTCTGGATTAGTGCTCAAGTTACACAAACAAAGCTAGATCCAGCAGGCCCGAATCCAGTCTATGCCACAGCAAACAAGGCGCACCAACTTCAGTAAGGAACAGTTCAGATATGCATGCACTATAAGCCTTTAACCAGAAATTCCCAGCTCAGAAGGGCAGAGTCCAGCCTCTCCTCCCACAAGAGTGCAGACCACGAACCCTCTTAATGTAAAATAACTGGCTTGAAAGCCCAAGTGCTTAAACCAGAATTAATACACTTTTAGAATAACAGACACTGAGCCCTCAATCAGCAGTTCTCAACCTAGAAGGATGTAAGCTACCTGTTCTGCCACAACAGTGCAGACCACAAACCCTCTCAGTGCAAAACAACTAACTGGTCCGAAGCCCAAGTGTTTAAACCAAAAGGCTTAGAATGAGTTACACCAAGCAGTAATAAATACAAATGAGTATTTTAAGATGATGCAAAAGTAAAAAGAAGTAGGTAAAAACACAAGTACAGTAAAAGCAGATGAAATTTTTTTTTTTTTTTTCTGAACAAGTGCTGAGATCAAAGAAACAGATTTGAGTGCTGAAACTAGAAAACTGGCTAGTTATAAGAAATAAACAAGCTAGAAGGCTTCCCTCAAACACAGAAGGGCTTGGGGGCTCAGAAGCCTACAAATAGTCTGTACCACTTAACAAGAAAGGCAGGAAATAAGCTTAATTTTTTTTTTTTTTTTTTTTTCTATTTCCCAGATGCTCTCTTTGTACACAGTAGGAGTGCCTGAAATCAGAATATGATCTCACTGCACTCAGTTGAGTGAGCAAATGAGATGGGCCCAGAGGCAGGCTGAGGGGCGGGCAGTTTCAATGCCACTAAGATTAACACCAAAACAAAACCAGGGCGGCTGGGTGGGAATAACTGAAGAGCAGAATAACTTCAGATAAAAATTCCTTCAACACTCCTTCATACACAGTTTAAATCAATTTAAATACTGTATTTTTTAAAAAAAAAATGCAGAAAAAGGTACTTAAATTCTCTTATACGTCCAGTTGAATATAACCAAGTTTTTAGCTGGCCAAGCTGAAGTTTTAAAGCAGGAATTATTTCACATGCACCAGTTTAAATGTGACATTAATGATACTAGCTCAAACAGCATCCCAGACACTGTATTACTTTCTGACAGAGAAGTTGAGCAGGCAATACCAGCCTATGGTTCTCTGTAAGTAGCCTACAGGCTAGAGGTGCTGGGCATCATCTCTTTGGTGAAGTACAATATTATGTAATATATAGCATTTTTTAATGTGTACAGATATACCACAAGGTCAATGGGCTTGGGAGCACATGTGCCCTTTCCCAAATTGGCATTATTGTACATGCATGCACTCCTGGTTTTATTATAATCCCCTTCCCTGGATAGAACAACTGCAAAAATATTCCTTCAGGTAACTAAAGTATGATGGCATGAGGCAGTCTGTGTTTGTGTCCCACAGCGATGCTTAAGAAACAAATATGCCACATAAAAAAAGATAAAAGCAGCAGTACTGATCCTCATGTTGACAGTCCTATGAATGGGGGGGGGGGGGGGGGGTTTTAAAAAAAATCAGAATGATATCAGGATATAATTATCCAGCACCACAAGGGATGACTGCAGTTTTCCCACAGCTGTGGTTATGTAGGGATGTGCTGTGTATCTGGCAAAATTTGTTTGCTGGACATGAGTGCTTCTAGCAGCTTATATCCTGTATCTTGAGTCCACTCAGAAATGTTGAGTTGCAGTGGATGTCATTTGTCATTCTGTGCTCTGTTAATGCGTTTCTTTGTTCCTGATCAAACAGTGGAAGACTGTGTTGAATAATGAAACTGTTAAAGAATAGATGGTACTGACCATTGGAAGGGTTCTACCCATCTGTGGTGTGAGATGTCATGGGAAGGTGTCTTTGTATAAGGAACTGTGTAAAGAAAATGGCAAATAGAACCATACAGCAGCACTTTAGTCCTTTCCCATCAATAAAGATGCCAAATGTTTAACGCTGAATGTCCGTCTGTTTAACCCATAAACATAGACTGCGCTAAGGCCATTCTAGGAGATGTATATAAATACAAATTACAGCCTTCTTAGCTTTGCATCAATTCCTTTCTCTGCTGGATCAGTCATCACAAACTAGTTAATGTGAGAACTATGAACTTGTGCAGTGTATGACCATGGTCATGTCATATCAGGGCTCCCTCATCACCTCACAAAAGAGGAACTTCTGCTTAGTGAGCTTATACTGGAAAAAAAAAATAAAAGAATAAAACATAACTTGGTGGGAGTACGTACACTCCATCCCTATAACATTTGAACTTTTACACATATGTGACTCAATATAGGAGAAAACTGGATGCATGAGTTTTGCCATTAATGCAAAGATATTTCTTCGTGTATGAGACAGTACAGCTACATAACCTTTTTAGGCAGGTCAGTGTAGATGATTTCATGGAAAAGCACCCTTTTCAGTCAGCACATTCCGGGCCAGACTGAGACTGAGCAGAGATCAGCATGAATTAACTCACTAAACATTGATCTAATTGCTAAATATTGGGAACTTTCAGGGTCGAGAGTACTTTTATAGAAATAAAAATTAACACTAGTTTTGCCAGGGCAAAAAATATATCGAATAAAGCCCACATCAAGCTGAACTTGCTACCCACCAGCCTAAAATGTCAGCCTTCCTTACAGGTTAAACTAAGATAGTAGCCTTATTCAGGTATATTGGCTGCTGGCTTGACCATTCCAGAACCTTCTCTCTCCACCTAAACAAAACTAATGACAAGCTGTAGTACACATTTGAAACCCATGGTATTTTCTATCAGCTTATATGCAAACCGGGAATACACCAATAAAAAAAATACTAGTTCCTTGCATTGGCAGTTTCCTTACTACCAACCAACTGTCTTAATCTGAAACACCCAGACTACAAATAATGCTTAATAAAATGTGTTGTTTCATACTTTAGCTTCCACAAACCAAGCACTACACCCACCACTGAACAATCCTTCCTAAGGAAAGTCATCATATGTTATAAAATCCAAAATCCTGGCATATTCCTCTCACTAGCATGTTTTCTTTCACTCTCTCTCTCTCTCTCTCTCTCTCTCTCTCTCTCTCTGCCTCTCCCTGTCTCTCTCTCTCAGCAACCACAGATTGTAACACCTTACTCTCCATCCTCAGAACAGTCCTTATCCATTGTGTTATCATTGACTGCTCACTGGCTTCCAGGTATTTGCTATGAATAGACATGTTATTTAATAGCCTTTCCAAGTCAAATAGCTTCATAAATTCAGTACTACCTGTGTTCATTGTCACTGAATTTCAAGGAAATTCTGAAGTTCTAGAAAATATTAGCATTTTAAGTGTATTTCTTGTCACCAACCTACTTATTCAAACTTGCTTTTTCTTAGATAAAGTCATATTTTTTTCCTTAGTCTTGGTATAGGTTGTTCAATGTAGCTTTCTCATCTAGAAATCTGAACCTGCTTCAGCAAATAAGGAAATCACAGTGGAGACACAGATTCATCATGTAACAACTACCCCTCATTTTGAACAAACTCCCACTCCAGATCAAGCAATGTGACATACTATCTTGCTTTAAAAAGTAGTCAGGCAATTGGAAGGGTATTCCTTAATTCATAAATGCCATGACTGGCCTATTGCTTCTAGAAAAAGGAGGTGAGTTCTAAGGGTTTGTACTGGCAAAGCATAAATGGCCATATGTCCCATTTGTCTTGTATTTTCTGAGTCTAGGATTTTGCAAATTAAAAGAATCTTTAATGCAACCATATTCTTATAAAAAATCGCAACAGATCTTTCGTTAGAATTTTTTCTTTTAACAGGATATGCCTAACCATGTATGCATTTCTTTTAGGTAGTTGCTCATGTTTCTTATATCTGTATAATATATGTTTATCTTATAGTCATTGGTATACTCGGATAACCATCTGCTTTTGTGAGTTGGAAATGCTGAAAACAGAATATTCAGCAGTGCTCATACCAAGCCAAGAGGTACCCTGTTGTTCATTTCCATTTCACCTGGTGACCTAATACTTGTATACACTGTGCCTTGTTATGTAGCCAGGTGTAAATCCAGTTAACAATAGATGGACTAACTCCATTAATGACTGCATTATTGCTGATTCCTGAACACCTTACAAAGTCAAAAGTGTTGCTTAAGTCATGATGTATGGCATTGGTGGTAACTGTGCTATTCGGTGCTATAGCAATTGGTTCATAAAAGTTAGCTAGATTTGTTAAACAGTGTCTGGAACTAATGAAACCATGCTATGCTTGATCTAGAGTGTAGAAGTGGTCTTGCCGTAATAGTTGTAACATGTATCTCTCAAAGCATTTGCCTGCAATCAGTGTTAAACTTATTGGTCAATAATTAGTGAAAAGTGCTTTCCTTGTATAGTGGGACCACATACGTTTTTTTCCCTAGTCTCTGTGTACAGAATTTATACTCAAAACTTTCCTGATTGGTACAGGAAGATTTAAATACCATGGTGTAGTAACCTGATTATCCCACTTCACATCTACTGCTTAAAGTGGCTTCTGCAAGATCTATAAGGAATGAAGGTGAAGATAACTGTAATGCAGTTTGATTTCTTCTTCGTTTTTATTTGTATTGATTTTAACTATCCTTGTTATCCTATGTCTTTAGCCACTGATTGCTCTATTTGTTTATTTCTGTTTTTTACACGTATAACAGCAAATAAGCCATCTAGACAAGTTCAATAAGTCATTTACCAAATTCATATAAATACATTGTTGTAGCCCAATGTGGCATTCTTATTCACATCTGGCTGATAAACCTGTAACATTGTACAGTTCAGGTGAAATCAGCCAAAGGTTAATTGGTTAATAGCCACTAAGGTCTTTATAAACCTAGCCATTTAATTTATATAGGGGTGATTTGCTGACTGTCTCTAACTGTCAAAGACATAGGCACTAGACAAGCAGCGAATTTCCAATTACACATCCATTGATCCAAGTTGCATTGAAATCGAATTATGGAGAAACTCTGCTTCACATAGATGGGGAGCCTGTTCCAGAGAACAGAGATTCTCTATGAAGCACATCTATCTCTTCCACATGTCCAGTTTATGTTGCAAGCAAAATTTAGGTATTTTAATCTAGTAGTTCTAAAGCTGTTTGTTTTGCAGATTTGCAAAATGTTCATCAAATCAGGATCCAGGGATGTCCTGTATGCCAGGCAAAGATCACTTCTCAGACGTCTGTATGATACTGAGTAAAGAGACTGGGCTTTAAGGAGATCAGTATAAGATGTTGTGTTTACTCCCTGTATTCTTTTTGTGAGGAACCATTGTGGACATTCCAGTTTCTGCATGTGTCTGGTCAGGTACATACTGAAGGAGAAATTATAGTTTATGATGGGTCTGTTGAGGGCCAAATACAGTGGTATGATGATCTCTCTGGATGTTGATGCCATGTTCTTACATAAAAGTTGAGCAAGACAGAAGAATTTTCTTACTACCTTGGGCACATGTTGATCAAAGGCTACGTTACTATCCATAAGAGTTCCCAGACCCCTGACTAGTGAATCAACTTTTAGGGGTGTTTTAGTGATGCCATCATTACCTGAGGTGACCAGCTTCCCAAAAGGTACTATAATGCATTTCTTGGTATTGAGTTTTAAGCCATGGCTTTGGCACCAAGTGTTTATCTGTGTTAGACCTTCTGAAGGGTGTTCTCATCTTGGGAGGATTGAATGACTGCTCCCACTTTGCAATCATCTGTGAACTTGGTTAAGCAGAGATCTTTGACATTAGCTTTGACATCCAAGAAGTAGATGCCACAGAGGAGTTGTCCCAGCACAGACCCTGAGGCACTCCACTGGTGACTGGCCTCTTTGTGGAGGTGGCCTCATCGATCCTAACCACTTAGGTCCTATCCTGAACCAGGTAGCTAGTCAGTGTGTTATAAAGGGGTCTATGCCTAACTTTATGTTTGTTGACATTGTCTGAGTAGGGTATCATATCAAATGCTTTAGCCAGATCTAGGTAGGCAGCATGCACCATTTTCCCCTCATCAGGTGCCTTAGAGACCTTTTCAAAGAAATCCGCCAGAATCAGCAAGCATGACCTTCTTTGACAGTTACAAACTGGGATGGATAAGCATGGCATCAAGGTCCAGAGAGGTCATCATACCACTGTAGTTGGCCCTCATCAGACCGATCATAGAGAATAATGCCCCCCTTCAGTATGTACCTGATCAGGCACTGGAGGTCTCTTTTGTCCTTGTTGATAGTTTCCATGATAATTCTTTCCATGACTTGGCAAATAAGACTAGTCAGACTAATGGGTCTGTAGTTTCCAGGATCTGTTAAAGGTCCTCCCATATGAAGGAGGATGACTGTTGCAGTCCTCCATTCATCTGGCACAAAGCCTGTTTTAAAACTATAGTTAAATAGTGACTCCAGGGGTCCTGGTAAGTCATATTTTAGACTGTTAAGGAGACATCCAGAGATGTTATCAGGGCCCAATGTGGCTATGTTCTAAACTTTAATGAGAGCAACCAATACATGTTCCGTAGTTATCTATTTCTTGGTGGATGGTTATGAGTGTGATGGGGTAAAGCTGGAACTGAATTTGTTCACTAGCAGGTTCGCTAGGGTCAGTAAATTTTGTGCCATTAAATACTAGTCCAGCACACTGTTGTGTGCTGCCCTTGAAGTTTCTAACATAACGGAAGAGGACACTATGGTCATCTTTCACCTGGGAGACAATATTAACCTCAATGCTTGCATTATTTTACCTAATTAGCTCTCTTAGTTGCCTATTTAGTTTGAAGAGAAAGTTTTTTCTTTATGGAAATTACCCTTCTGATTTTTGCGATAATGTTTTTTTTTTTTTTTTTTTTTTTTTGTATATCCTGTTTAATTTGGGATGTGGCATCCCAAGGCAGTTTAGTTCTGGAGCTAGATCTGGACTTACTTCTGGTAGGTACAGCAGTCTCTTTGCAGTCATGGATATGGTTGTACAGACTTTTTGAGAGCAATTCAGAGTAGGCTGCTGTGTTCCCAGGGTTTGGAGGGGCAAGAAATTTTGAGAAACCATCAGTTAATAAAAGGTAATTTGCATTGGAATAGTTCCTAATTGTTACTGATTTTACTGGGATTACAGAGTTGATTTTGATTTTAAAGGAGGCAGCTTTATGGTCTGACTTTACCAGATAGAGCAAGACATTGAGGGATGCAGTGTTTTCCTATATTTGTGAAGATGAGGTCCAGTATTTTGGAGCCTCTAGTGGATGTATTTACTATTTGGCCAAGGGTGTTTTTATTTATGCAGTCCAGGAATCTCTGTTCCTGAAGATTTGAGGCTGTGTAGAATTCCCAGCCTATAGAAAGGTAATTAAAGTCTCCCATGAGTAGGGTGTTAGGTTGGATGTTAAGTGTCGCCAGTAAGTCCAAGTATGCATTACGTGCTTCTTGGGACATGGAGTGTGACCTATAGCTAGTATTGGATTTTGTCTATGGTGATCTGCACTTAAAGGAACTCCAGCACATCATCCTTTTTGACAACCCCAGAGGTATGCTTTTTATTGATGTATATCAAGATACCTCTACCTTTGTCCATTGTCTGTGCAATTACTGGTCTAAACGTGTGGACAGCAATGAAACCTTTTACCACCCTGGGTACTCTGTGGGTTTGAACTATGTCTTGGTAACCGCACGTATGTCCATATTCTGAAATATGAGGATGGCTTAAAGGAGTGCAGGTTTTTTTTTTTTATTTTGGCTTCTGGCATTGAGCAGTAACATCTTAAGATTCAAATGTGTTGATTTTACCATGTTGGCAGGTTCGTCAATTTGGCTTTACCTAAAAAGTGAATTATGGTGGTGCATAAAGTTTTAGACAATATTTGAAAGCCTAGGGGGTAAAGGTGTAGTCCATCCTTGGCAAAGCAAGGTGGTGTCTTAACCACGTCCTTCCAAGCTGACAAATATTACATCCACTTAGAATGATACCAGAAAGACAGCCACTTGTTGACATCAATCATTCTTTGTTCATATTGTAACATCATCCTTGGTGATGGTAATACGCTGCTCAATGCTAGGCTCATACCAGCCAGAGTTACATAGACTGAGAGCTTCATAATGTCTCTCTTTATATAGTCCAGAGAGGTATGCTACAGGTCATTTACACCTACAGTACATGGACTATGACGGAATCATAACGATACCTGTGGTGCAATAACTTGAGTGTGTGCGTGATTTGTTAGATCCTGGATCCAGATAAGTAACTAACCATTATATTCTCCTTGTTCAGCCTGGTTAGAGGGGCATCAGTATGTCTTACAATGGAGTCCTATATGAAGAGAGTCCTAAGAAGTGTGTTTCCTTGTCTCAAGGGCTTAGTGTTTGGGGGTCCATTGAGAGTGACTGTATGCATGATGTTAGGTGTTGTTTTTTTCTGAGTGCCTTTGGGCTTACTATGGCATAACTTTGTCAATGGGCAGTCTATGTAATGTTTGTTGTTTAGGAAAACTGCTTTTAAGTGCCTTAGGATATGTTAGTTTATGTGTGTGTGTTGTGTGTGCTATGTGAGGTGGGGGTTGTGTGCATGGTTTCAACAACCTCATGTGCACTGCTATGCGAGAGTTTAGCCTTCAGTGTCATTGTGTAAGTACACCTCTCCCATACTGTGTCTGCTTCTTTAAGGAGATAATTACTACATTGTCTCAAGATGTCCATATCCAGCAAGCTGGCTACAGAGAAGATAGGAAATTGCATACCCGTGCTGCCCAGTCCTTTGCTTGGTGAGCTACAGGGGGGTGGTATAGTGAGGTTAGAAGGCTTTTCAGGGTGCTTTGTTGGTGCAGTCTAATAACGGTGCTTTGTTCGGGCACATTATGCTATAGAATACTAAATTCTACTAATTTTAATGTTTACACTGTACTGAGTTCTACTAAATCTATAGGTATTGCCACTCGACACCTTACTTGCTGCTGTAAGCTGGCCAGTACCCAAGGTCTTTACTGCTTTACAAGGTCCAGTTTTTATGGGCCGTTCTACAGGGAAAAATTGCTTTCTACGTGTTTTCTACTGTGCAGACAATGCTAACCACAGCTGCTTGATGAGCACCTCTGTACAAATTTGTAACAACAAAGAAAAAAACAGAAAACTAGCTAATGATCCCTCTAGCCAATAAAACAACTGCACTATCATATGGGTGACTTTTATAACTAACTTTGGTATTGGTTTATAATCAGAGACTTGATTGCTGTATTGTGTTTTTCTAGCTAACTTAGCCTACTAGCAAACTATATTGGTCTGACATTATTGCTCAATAGTGTGCATTGTTGTCTTACATAGTTTTAAACATTCCCCTGTATTACTATACTACCAGTGTTAATAGTGTGCATTGTTGTCTTACATAGTTTTAAACATTCCCCTGTATTACTATACTACCAATGTTGTGCTACATCTTCTTATTCATCTTTGTACCTATATTCATAGCTCTATTCAGTAAGAATCATCCTAATAATATGACAATAGGAAATACCTCTATAATAGCTAAAACTTACAATGTACTTATGTCTTGTAAATACTATTTTGTAGTGCCGAGCTTTTCTCCCCGGGCCTCCACTGAAAATGGACATGTATCCTGTTGGACCAGACCGGTCAACAAATGTAAAATAAAAAAAATAAAATAAATAAACTATGGTCCCTTTTGTGTGTGTTCCCTAACTGAGATAGACCAGGCAAACACCTCCTGCCATAACATGAATCAGTCCAGACCCACAAGTGCAATGCTACCACACATCAATTAAACAACTAGTTGAAAATCTCTTGCTGAAGATGATTTCAAGATAGTCTTACAACAGTAACAGTGAGAGGAAGAGCAATTTATTTTTCCAAAAAATACAGTAACGTGCAAAGAAAAAAAAGCAGGAAACAGTAGTGATTGCTCAAAATAACTTAAGCAAGTGAGATTTAACAACCGAAAGTATTTACCTTTGTCTAGATGGCACTGGATACAAGCAAAACAATTCTGGAACACTGGCTAGGATGCCAAGCTTTACTAAACTCTGGGAAAATGAGCAGGAGACAACATGTAGTAAAGGAAGTTTACCCAAGGACAATACTGGTTTGCTGGGTGGGCACTCAGCACCATGGATCTATTGAAAACAACAGGTGGTAAGAGTACATAAATAGCTGATAGAACAGACAATAGCAATGAAAGAGAGAAGGGGAGGGAGAGACTTTGGAAATCAGATTATCATAACGGGTAGAGGCTGGAGACACAACGTTATAAAATCACAACAGGAAAAGGATGGGGGGGGGTTGGAAAAAAATCACGGAGGAAGCAAGATAGCTAGAGAGGGATCCAATCAAATAAAGACAATATTGGAACTCATTCAGAAACTTTAGCGTAATATCTCAGTGGGGGATGGGGTAGACACATAGAACAGGGAAAAAGAAGGCACTAGAATGCAACTTTAAGCAGGTAAATGATAAGCAGAATGTAAAACTGTAGAAGCAAAACTGGAATATCAGCACTGTAAAAGCAAAGAAGCACAAATCCTGGAGCAGAAAAAAACTATATCTTCTAAATTGAAATTCTACTAAAGTAGAAACTCAAGCTTCCCACAACTTCAAAGTAAGCCACAAGGTTAGGTCCCAGAACATTTTTGGCTAAAACATGGAAAAAAGCAGAAAAGTACAAAAAAGTATGACCACACAGTTCACTATAAGTGCAACTTAAATATTTAAACAAAACTGAAGTAATTCTCTTTGCTTTTTGATGAAAAAAAAACTTTTTGTTAGAGTTCTGTGATTTTTACACCTCTTTAAGTCTTGCATAACAGACCCTGAGTAGAGGTAGTTCTGTGCTGAATATAGCAGGCTAGCTAGAGAGGAATCCAATCAAATAAAGCCAATATTGGAGTTCTCCCATAAACATTAGCTTAATGTCTCAGTAGGGAATGGGGCAAACACAAAGAACAGGGGAACAGAAGGCACTAGAATGCAACTTTAAGCAGGTAAATGATAAGCAGAATAAAAAAATTTAGGAACAAAAATGGAATATCAGCACTGTAAAAGCAGTGAAGCCCAAATTCTGGACCCGAAAAAAGAGATACTCTCACTATTGAAAGTCTGCTACACTTTAACGCGCCAGATAATGCAGAAATTTACCAGTAACTCCTAGTATGCAGTATATAGGGTTAATACACCCATAGCTAGTAGGAGATATCAGAACCATAAAGACAATCACAATGCTAAGCACAATATAGATTAAAATACGCTATTTGTCCTGTAAGTAGTATCTATCCATTCAGAGAGACCATTCAATCCCTAGAATGCATTTTTTGAGAAACCGTTCAGTTTCTAAAATGAGAAGAATATTAGAAATGCTAGCTATAGAAGCTGTTATTCAGTTTATACATTTGCTCTTTTCAAAATGAAATAACTATTTGAAATAATTTCATGGCATAATGCGATGTCCACCTTGTTTTGTTTTTATTTCTGTGCATTATGTGTGCATAGTAATTATTGTTCTATCTTTAGATTTTAGGTTTTAATTTCATACTTTAAAAGCCGAATACTCATCTTAAGTTGACTATATTTCGGCATGAATATTAAACACTGCTGAAATATATTCAACCTAAGATGAATTAAGCTTGTTAGAGAAAGTAATTTTCATTATTAAGTGTGTTATGCTGGCAGCTTGACTGAAGATCAGGTTTGAATTTTATGATCAGCTTTTTCTGAGAAATAATCTTTCTGCTTTTAAGAATGCATAGGCTGAAATATGCAGGTCAAGGCAAGCTTGAATGGAATTTTGATTATTGTTTTATTCTATAAATAATGTGGTCCACGAGTTTATACGAAAAAAAATAAAAAGATTACTTGGTCTGAAAACGGACTGTATTAAGAGCTTCCAAACAGAATGCAATGAGTTTAAACAGAAAGTAAGTAGATTTTAGTACCAGTTGCATCTGAAACTGCATTTAGGACCAGTTTCCCATAAGTGTTATAAACCAGTGTAAATAAAAAGGAAGAGGTGAAATGAAATGTGAAAAACTACAGTGCCATATACTGATAGTTCGTTTGCTTAAATAGATGCTGTATACTATTTATTTTTTGTACAAGTTAACTGAACCTCATTCAGTTTGCCATCTCAAAACTTTTGCAATGCACTTTAATGATGTAACTCACTAGGTGCCAAAGGATGGATCAGTTTATAACTTAAAAGGTATGGATACAGAGTTTGAACCTTAAGATGAGTTGGAGTTAGATCAGAGTACCAGACGCTGGCCAGCCCCAAGCTGGATCTATAATCACTCTGATACTCTGTGACTTCATTTGCACTTTAAAACACTTCTTTTCCTAGCATGGATTTTCCCACATAATACACTAAAAGTTATAATCCAGGTTCTAAGACTGGCCTAATATCAAAACTGAGCTATGAAGGGATGTTATACGGCCGCAGCCTGATGGGTTTCAGATAGTGTGCAGCAGGTGTTCTGTCTTTATTCACTGAGAAAGGAACATCAATATTCAAAAAGGAAAGGGCAGCTCTTCATTAATTGGGTTCGAGTCAGCTTAAAAACATCTGTGCCAGTTACTAAAGGAATTCAAAAAACACTCTTTTTTTGGACCAGCTTCATTGTCACAATGGAATAAAGCCATAACTATAACCCAAGTGACCCAAATTTAGTTGGTGGCTTGGAATCTGTTGGAGATGGCATGGGAAGAAGGTGGACAGGGCGACAGACTAGTGCCATAAAATGCCACACAGCCCTTGGAGAAGAGGCGGAAACATAAAGGATCACCACTGGAGGGTATTTGGCCAGCAAGCCACATGCATTCACTAGAGGAGGGTGCAGTAGTCTCACAGTAATGGAAGTCACATATCCTCATCCAAAAGGAAGTCAGGTCCTGCATCATACACCAACACTGCTGGGATGACAGTGAGGACACAAACCAACCTCATGGCTGCTTGAATGATTGCCTCTCAGACAGTTCTTACTCCCGGTGTATGTAAACCCAGCATAGGGGAATGAACAGACTCTAGTCTTGACAGGAAGGTTTAAAGTATGAATGCTTGAGGTTTAGTAATTGTTAGGCATAGCAGCAAACAGCACATAAAAATATTCTTATTTGCTGAAGTACCTCTGACAGCTTATTGCATTAAATTCTCACTTGATTTATATATTTATTCCTGAATCAATAAACAGACAATGATTCTTAGCCATCCTATACCAGGCATAAAACTTTAGCGAACACTCTGTTGAAATTAACAAAGAAATAGATATACTTCATCATGTGGCAATGCTTTCTTAGGAAATAGCCTGTTCCTGGGACATTGTGCAGCTGCATGCCTGTGTTATGCCTACAAATATGTGTTGACATTTGATTCAAGAGCATGATTTATTGTTGTACTTAGTACATGTACTGTGTTAACTAGGGAACGCATGGTGTTCCTCTGAGAATTCAGGCCTTTGCATAATAAATATGCAGTGGTCTTTGTCACCACCACAGGATTTACATCTGTCTTTAGTGCAGAGACTGTGCTGAGCTGAAGTCCAAAATGCAAGGTGTGAATCTGAGAAATCAGTCCTTTACATAATATTAAAATGAGTTTCTCTCCATTCATCTAAGCAAGGGAATGTTGAAAAGACATACCATTCACTTGGTGATAGCGTCTGCAAAAATGTATTAATTAATCTGTTGAAGCATAATCAACAAATGCCTTCAATAAGAAAGAAAATACCTTTAATTAGTAGTGCAGTAAAATCAATAGCATACGATTAAAAAAACTCGCAGTGAGAACAGGAAGTTAACATCTTCTGGGAATTCTAATTAAATCCTTCTCTGCTATTATTTTTTTATTATTTACTTGTAGCTTTACATTTTTATTATGCACGGTGTGTGTGTGTGTGTGTGTGTGTGTGTGTGTTTGTGTATATATATATATATATATATATATATATATATATATATATATATATATATATATATATATATATATACACACACACACACACATAAATAAATAGCAATATATATACAATCTGTGTGTGTGTGTGTGTGTGTGTGTGTGTGTGTGTGTGTGTGTGTGTGTGTGTATGTATATATATATATATATATATATATATATATATATATATATATCTTTACACACACATACTCACAAGTACACATGCACACATTAACACATAAACAGAAGACATCCAAACAGCTGCAAGCATTCCTCTACAGACCACACACACACACACACACACACACACACACACACACACACACACACACACACACACACTCACACAGACACATGCACACACTCACACAGACACACGCACACACTCACACAGGCACACACATGCACACGCGCGTGCGTGCACGTGCGCGCACACACACACACACACACACACACACACACAGAAGGTTCTGGAATACTTACCTGCATTTACACTACAAGCCCTGCTCCATCCATTGGAGTGATTGTACACCATCAAAAGACAGAGTACATTTTTCCTTTTCCATCTACATGATCCAAATAATATAGCAGAGCAATTCCATGCTATTCCAGTGCTGGCACTATTTGTGAGAGAGACAGCACATGGCCAATTTTTTTTTTTTTTTGTGCTAGTAAAAGTACTTTTGAATATTAAAAGTTAGAATTGGAAATCAAAATTAGAATACAGGGAGCTGGGATTAAAAGCCACACAACCTCCATGGATTTTACAATGTAATACCTGTTTCAAGTGTTTTAAACCAGAGAGCAGCAAAACTTGGAAATGTGATTTTTAATATTGTTTACCTCATATGGTATAAATCAAGAATATTTAGTTATTCATATGTAGTTTTTATATTATTTCAAAAGTATTTTATTGCTTTTGATATTTGATCATACAATATATTACTTGGTGTATTCGATTACTATTTAAATGTTGTAGTAAATGTTAAACCTCATTTCTAATGAAGTCTTAGTATTAATGAAAACTCTTTTAACTTTCATTCTTTCTTGTGTTTTAATGGCTCATTAATGCAGCCTCATTGGGAACATCGATTCCATTGTTTTTCTGGATTTTATGTTTCATGTTTCAACAACTGTGAAGTGATTTGTTTCCTTTTTATAATTTTGTAATCCCAAGGCATGCTAATTGTTTCATTGTATATTGTCAGATAAATCTCATAAGGTCCTGGCATGATGAGGATTCACTTACTTTCCTCAGCATTATGATTTTTCATTACTTCTTAAGATATATAATCTGTTTTATTGGGCATGTAAGTGCAGCTACATAAGAGCACACAGCATGTAGCTGTCTACAATATTTCTCTCCATATTTCTGCAACAGGAACTGTATAGATAAGCATTCAGGGTATCGCCAACTAGACCATAGTGTGTTTTTAGTCTGAGGATATGTTGTGGTGAGTTTCACCACAGTGGCTGTTTTATGCAAGATGACAGTGTATTTTTCAGGGGGTTTCCCATTTTCTTCACTGTGGTGCAACTGTGAAATTTGTATATATAATTTTGTGGAGTGGGGACTTATCCTTCCACATCAGGGGCATGGGAGGGGCTTGCTGTAAAATAATTTTTTTCTATTTGTATAGGTTTTTCGACTCACCATTTTCAAACTTACATTTTTGATAGATTGTGAGACAAAAAAGGTAGCATCATCAGCTGACTGGTAAACCAGACTTGTACTGCTTGTTACACAAGTATACCATAGCATCCCACAGCTTACCCTTCGACTGAGTGTTTTTCATCCTCACTCTGCCACCCACATCCCGTAACCACACACAGCATAACAGAGCAGGCTTTTGTCATCATCTTGTCATAACCTCTGTTATCAGTGGAAGCCGTGATGACTGGAAATAAGGCTAATTTTTGGAGTCAGGGTTTTTTTCCCTAACATTTTCTCCCCATATAGTGTCAGCCACAGGGACCAACACCAAACTGGAATCAGCATTCCTGGCCCAGAGTTGCACATATATTTCCACTCACATGCGCCGCTCTCCAGCTACAGTTTGGCAGGGTGAGCTCCTCCCTTCATCTCCCTGATGTGCTGTACTTACCTTCGCACTCCTGCAAGATGTAATGTTACAGAGAAACTGAACCACATTTCTCTCCTGAGCAATGGGTGAACCAGCGTCATTATGTGTCTGTCACCTTCCTTGTTGATTACCAGAATGTTCAGGTCCGCATGTTGAATTCAGGTCACTGTGGCCATAGCCAAGGCTTCATTCCTCTGTGTCATGTAGCTTCCTGTTTTATAGCTTACATTTGCCATCAGATGTTAAACAGGGAATGGGTTGTTGAGGAAGAGTTAAAAATAAATTGTATGCTGTGGAAAAATGTCATATTGAATGACAACTATCCCTTAGCATGCACTTCCAGATGTAATGCAATTCAAACTTTGGACTGTGACAGGTTCATTGCTTTATTTCATTGTCCTTTTTTGCAGTTTTCGACTATGACGCTCTTTGTGACTCTGAAAGTGATCCTTATGGATGTAATGGTTAACATCGATAATTACAATAATTACAGCCAACAAAGCTTCAGATGGCTATGAAATTCCAGTCTATAAAGAAAGCACTAAGCAGAATAACAATTTAGTGATTTCCTGCAGTTTTACATATGAAAATTTATACAGCTGCTATGTACTTCCCTGCACCTCTGTAACCAAGTTCCAAAACAGAGCCTCATATGTATTTGCTCACCGAATGTTAGTTTTTTTTTTTATATATATTTTCCTACACTTCATATTTCCTTCTGTTAATAGCAGAATATAGTCTAATGATGTAATTATTTATGTAATGCAGTTTGTGGATCACATAAGTACAACACGCTAGCCTGCTGATGTTTTCAAAAGAAACACTGGCAGCTTTCAAAGAACTGTAAGCATTTTTTTTTCTTTTCGTGGTGACCATGTTAATATACCCAAGAAAGGTAATGGTATTTGATCTACTGAAGGCCAGGAATAGAACCAGATGTAAAATGGAAACTGTATGTCTGAAGTTTTAGTCATTTTAAGATACTGTTTAAACTTTATCTAGACTGATTGTAGTCATGGATCTAAGTCTTTGAGAAAGTATTTAGTTAACACTGCATTTGTGGATTGACTGCCCTATCTGTTTCTATGCTTTTTTTCTGCTATATCTATGAACACATACATTTAAAGTTCCAAATAAACAGAATGTAAGAGAGCAGCTAAGACATATTCTTATATTCTGCTCAGAATACTGATGCCAAATCTATGAGAAATCCATGAACTTTGTACTCCAAGTTGGTCTATTCTAATGCTTGATAAAACAAAGTATGTAGCTGTAACCAGCAGCCCCAAGTGCCCTCCACTTTTCTAAGCTTAGGCTACACTTCTTCATTGAGTGAATCACTGCAGTCACTGACAAAATATGGCATTCTGATATCTCTACAAAGCCAGCAGTTAATCTAATGGCATGTCTCTAACAGAGGAGCCACGGCTGTGGTGGGTAGAAATTGTGTGAAACTCAATTCTGCTTCTTCTGACTCTTTTCTTCACTGAATGCTATCAGAGTCACACCCCTATAGGGTAGTAGTTACTCCCTACAAATGTAAAAAATGCAGGACTTCTTGTACGATATCTTCAGTGTAATTTGCTGGCATTAAACTTGAGCACAGGTAGCAGAAAAGATAAGGATGCTGAAACAGAGACTGGCATGATTCAGCTATTGAAAGGACAAATTAAAAGTGTTATGCATGCAGGTAGCAGGACATTGATGCAGAAGAATAAAACCTTGAATGCATCTCAGTGACCCACATTTGACTAGTGGCATGGGGGCTAAGGCGACCAGGTGGTGAAGGATGGGAGTGACCAACTGATGCCAGTTCACCCATCTGGAAGAAGAAATTCTGCCTAGGCTCATTACAATCACAGCATTATGCACCAGGCAAGCTCCACACTATAAGCAATATGCCCCTTGGTCAGGAGTCTGTGCATGTGTCTATGTGAGCATGTACTTCCTAAATGCAGCCCTTGTGAAACTTGCAAGGCTGCCACAGGGTGATGAAGGTTAGGGTACAGCCCTCAGCATCAGTGAGATGCTGCAACCATATCTTTGATCTACATATCGGTCCTAGAAATGGGTCAGGTTGAGCACAATAGAAGCTAAGGCAGGTCCAGTAGACCTGGTGAATGAGTAGAAGAGCTAATGGCAGCAGATGGTCACCTATGGACAGGTAGGTAGAGAAAATACATGCAGATCTCCTTCTTCTCACTACAAAGGACTTACCTTTACAATGTGTGCATAAAAATGTAGTCATTGGTGAAAATTAAAAGGAATTAATAATTTTGGCTACTGAAGGTATGTCTAAATATGTTTCCCTGTTCAGTGTTTTGAAGTATTAGTGGATGTGTTTCACTTGCTTAATGAATTAATAGTGTACTTATTTCATAGGGCTGTATAATGAAGACAGATGTAATGAGTGGATATGTAGCTTGCAAATCACTGGTGAGGTGTTTAATTTTTCAGGATTTTTTGTGCGAAAATCCACAAGAATGTGTTAGCAACCAACAGTCAACAGATATATACATCATTAAGATTTAACCCTTGAGGAAACAACTTACTCGTCAAAGTGATATGGAGACTTACTGACATATATTTCCTTAAAAAAATGTGTGTGTATACATGTATGTATATATATATATATATATATATATATATATATATATATATACATACATACATATATACAGTGTATACATGTGCATATATATATATATATATATATATATATATATATATATATATATGTGTGTATGTATAGATACATATATGTGTGTGTGTGTGTGTCTGTGTGTGTGTATATATATATATATATATATATATATATATATATATATTATATATATACATATATATAATATATATATATATATATATATATATACACTACACTACACACACACACACACACACACACACACACACACACACACACACGCACTCATTTATTTGTAAACTGGTTAATCCCACTTGATGCAAATGTTCTTTCAGTGATGACTTGCTCAGCCATTAACTGAATGAGTTGCTGATGTCACACTGTTTGTAAGTAGACACTGAGGGAATCAAACCCAGCACTGCGGGATGAAGCTCATTAAGATGTTATAGACATTTCTCACTAAAGTAAACTGCCAGTCTATGTTAATACTTCAATTAAGTACAAACTGAATTCCAGCTGTAAACAGATGTATGTCAGATGTGAATGCCACAGTTTTTTTTTTAAATATTATAAATAAATATATATTTCTCTCATTTTCCCCTCAAGAGGTGGAATTACCTGTCGGTACACAGATTGTTTCACCAAATAAAATAACAACATGGCTGTCTTTGATTGTCTCTCCTTATGAGGATCAGACTAGGGCAGCAACCACTTCTTGCAGGGAAGAAAGCTCTTCTAAGGTATGTTTTTCTGTTTATGGTTTTGTTTTCTTTCCTTGTCTCAGCTATTGTACTTTAAGGCTACACCTACCACAGATATTTTCATTTTCCTGCTCAAATGTTTATAAATGCATTTTGTTCCAAGGGAACACATCTGTACACAGGACTGTTTTGCAACTCCATCATTATTGTTATTTGATTTATGCACAGAACTTCATTTTATGCATCATTCTTCTCCAGCAGCTGGGAGTATATTTCTGGTTGCCTTCCAGTTTATCTAATACTTATTTATGTTTATAATGTTTTGCCTGTTATCTCAATAATATATATAATTTAAGAACGTCTGTATCAGTTGCAGTTAACAATATCACAGCACTCACTGTTGCTATACCTGACAAGGGTCAAATGTGGAATGGAGAACAGCTGACCACACATATATGGTAATGGAACACTTTGTAGGCACTAAATGCTATAGCAAGCAATGGATTGATTACGCATAATATGAACCAAGTCTTGGGGGGAATATGTTTGGACAACAGCACAGAATTTAAATACCTATATATTGCATTACAAGGAATGAACAATCCAGACAGTCATAATCAAAATGAATATTAATATATATATATATATATATATATATATATATATATATATATATATATATATATATATATATATATATATATATATATATATATATATATTATATTATATTATATTATTGAAATCACAAAGTTATGTAAAGCACATCTCAGAGTATAAAACTTAATAACTGGTGTCTTGTTAGCACAGCCAGATCCAGCACTAGGCGATATACATAGTTGCCTAGAGCCCTGTGGCTGGGGGGGGGGCACTCTGGCCAGGAGGCTTTAATGATTAAGAATTACAAAAAAATTAAAGTGTGGAATGTGTTTACATCTGCGATGGCAGCATCTTCTCCGTTAAGGATGACCATATATGCATCACACACAAACACACACACACACACACACACTCACACACGCCAACGCAGATGTAAACACATTTCACATTCGTGCACGGAATTCATTTCACTGAGTAAGAGGGTAAGTTTGCATGTGTGTGTGTGTGTGTGTGTATGTGTGTGTGTGTGTGTGTGTGTGTGTGTGTGTGTGGCTGTGTGAGAGTAGGTGTGTGTGTTGCTGTGTGAGAGCAGAGAGAAGGTAGAGGTGTATGTATGTGTGTGTGTGTGTGTGTGTGTGTGTGTGTGTGTGTGTGTGTGTGTGTGTGTGTGTGTGTGTGTGTGTTTTAACACACCTCTCAACTGTCCAGATTTAGTCTCATAGTTTTGGTCTGTTTCTCATAAAATGAAGTCACTAATTGTCCAGATTTCTTCCACTAAGAGGTTGAAAGGTATCGCATACCTCTCAACTGTCCGGATTTTTCCAGAATGTCCAGATTTATGCCTCATATTTTTGGCCTATTCCTCATAAAATTTGAGGTTTTCTGGCAAATCACTGAGAATTGAAATAACTAAATAACGCCATACATTTGAGGTTCAGACTTCATTTCCTTCAGAAAATGCTTGTTAAGACAAATGCTGTTATTCTAGCAACTTTCTAAGTCTATTAGAGCAATATTTAAAATCTGTCCCTATTTTTGGGCCTTTGCCCCCAGATTATTTTAGGCTTTGTCCAGATTTCTTATACTAAGAGGTTGAGGGGTATGAAGGTAGGGTATGTAATGCCCTAGTTAGGGAGAGGGAAGATAAGTCAATTAACTTGATCAGGCTTGACCTTGTAACCAAGAACCTGAATCCTCTACACCAACTACCAGACTGCTGAAGGAATTGTGAGTTTCAGGGGAGACAAGACCCTGAATCTTCTACACCAAATACCAGACTGCTGAATGAATTTTGAGCTTGTTTCAGTACATTAAAGGGAATTTTGAGTTTCAGTGCATTTTCAAGGGATTATGACTTTCAGTTCATTTTTATGGAATTGTGTGTTTCAAAGGAAGAGAAGTTTACTGTTACTCATGCTAAGTCTGTTTTCAATGATGCAACTGTTTTGTTTAGCAAATGGCAGTCAATGTTTGTGTTGTAGAATTTGAAAGCAGTGTTAGTAGCATAATTGCCTTTGGTGCAGAAGGTTGTGGATTCTACAACCACACTATGTATATGCAGTACTAATATTGCAGCATATTTTCAATTGCTGATTATTTGGTGCATTTTACGTGGGAGGGATAGGAGTTCTACACTCCTAAGCATGTCCTCCTTTGTATGAGATGCCTAGTAACTATGAACCTGTTGTTGGGTTGTCAGTCATTCCCTATTGCAATATTATCAATTTTAACTTAACCATTTTTTAAGGTAACATAGGTAATTAAATTTTCTTGGGCTGCAGGCACTGAATTTGTAGATGAAACAATGAAATGTAAAGTTGTTTGCCAGTAGCAACCTCTTCATTAGTTACAGATCTTTTTAATGTGGAATTATTCAAATGAAATTTACTTCTACAGAGATTGTGCTTATTGACTGCTATTAGTGGATTTTAATAACAGAAGTTTGAGTGACCTTTTACCATTGAAAATTTTTGAACTGGATAGTTTTGTCATTATTGGTTCATACATTTTATTTCATTGCTTCCTGGAAAAATGTTCAAAACTACAAATTAAAAAAAAAAAATTCTAACAAGTGGTGCAGTACTATACTAGGAATATAATTTAATACAATCAGGAAGGTGAATCAAAGAATGCATACAGGTATGCATGGCTCTAAAAATGTGTTTAAGAAGCCTATGGTTTGAAAACAGCCCAAAGGTAAACTTAATCCTCCACTGACCAGATGCATTTTCTTTGAATGCGGGTTTTAATGCCATTTTAACGAATGTGAGTTTCAAGGGTAAAGAAGTTTACTGCTCATGCTAAGTCTGTTTTCATTGTGAGACTGTGTTGTTTGTTTAGAAAATGCCTATCAGTGTTTGTGCTATTCTATTTCAATGTCTGTAATCTGCTGAAGTAAATAAGAAAACAGTATGCACACTGGCAGATTTGAACAGTGTTTATGGTAACTGAGGAGAAATAGCCAAGTAATGGAACACTGGAATGGCTGGGGAGGGAGCTGCTGCAGGGGGTAGGTGGTTGCTGCAGGAGGAGCTGCTCTGGGGGGTCCCTGATCTATTACCCTGCCTAGGGCCCTATTTGACCATGATCCGGCTCTGCTTATTAACACCTTTTGTTTCACAGGTCATTACATTACACTTGCATGTTTGTTGCAAGGTGTACTTAGACAGTTATTTTTGCACTCTGTGATCTCTCTAGACTTATTATTGCTTTGGTGAGCATTCTTGGATGGGTACTGGTTAGTCATTGTTATTACAAACCAGTGCTCCCAACCATTCATCCTTATTCTGCCATTAACCAGTTCTGCCATTTTCTTCCCATCCTTCAAGTATTTTTTTCTTTCCCTAAAACCATTACTGAGGAGGAATAATTATTGTCTCCTGAGTAATGTACTTTCAACCCACCACTGGTGACTTGTCTCTGTACTTCCATACTTTTTAATCGGTACTTTCTCAGCCTTTGTACTTTAACCCATCACTACAGTGTAATGTTTTCTAAGTCACAGCCTTTACTCTCTGCCTTTCCTTGGCTAAAATCTACCTAGGGATGTTGCTCGGCTGAGGTAATTTCCCATGCCCCCAGCTTGGTAACTTTGTCTGGTTTCTGAATTGCTTTTATGCCTGCATGACTATTTACTCATGTCCCCTGGTTATGAGCAGGGCACTAAGTATGACTAATCTTCTTACCCTATTTTGTAGGATCCTGGTGCTTGCTTACATTAGTTTCATAATATGTTCCTAACTTGCTACCAGCCTGCTCACATAGCTCCTTTATGACAAGTGTAGCTTTTGCATCTTCACATTGTAGGACATTCAAGAGGGTACATCCCATTTCTGCCTCTGGTATCTTCTTTCCCCCTCTGATTATCACCTGAGGAAAAAAAAAAACTCCTCTGTCTCCAGGCAAGTCCTCTCTTTCTTTAACTCTGAGGACTCCACCATTTGGGTCATTCTTTCCCCTCCACCTCCTTCTTTATGGCCTCTCAGTCCATTTTGTGGACAACACGCTGATTCATTCATAACAGCTCTACCTCACAACTCATAGCCAAGGGTTCTGGCCTAATCTCCAGGCAATTTCTGTGTGGAGTTTCACATGTTCTGCATACTTTTGTTTCCTACATGAAATATGGCATTCTGAGTATACTAACTGGTGTGTATGCATACATGATTGTGTGTTTCTGTGTGCGTGAGTGTTCATTCTATATGACCACAAGAAGGTTTTGTGATAGGATTAGGGAACACATATATGACATAAACAGAGGGGCAGGAACTAATGCCCTGGCTAGGCATGTTCTAGTATCCGAGGCAACACATAACGTTCAATTCATGGTAATTCAGAAAGTTCAGCTAGGATGTAGAGATGGTGCAATTAGTTATTTGGTAAAGACTAAAGAGCTTGAATGGATTATTAGGATGCGTGCCAATATGGGCAAAGGCCTGAATGATAAATGTTGTATTAA
This sequence comes from Protopterus annectens, assembly GCF_019279795.1. Taxonomy (NCBI): domain Eukaryota; kingdom Metazoa; phylum Chordata; order Ceratodontiformes; family Protopteridae; genus Protopterus; species Protopterus annectens. Next base: position 901,663,633 of record NC_056745.1, read on the forward strand.
ACCGGTTTTGGTTAATAATCCACCAGGCAGATAAAGTCTCTGTATATGTACTTTTATGTATTTTTATTCATTTTATTGATTTATTAGTTCAATATTATGTCTCTATCTAGCGCTTTTCCTTTCAATCAGTGGCTATCAGGCTAATTGTTTATTGGGAACTAACACTGATAGGCTGTTGCTGTTTTTAAAAATCCTTGTGGAGTTTATTGAGTTGTCTGATGAAGTAGCTCTGGCTACGAAAGCGCTCACCATTTTTGTACTGTGGATTAAACTTTGGAGTTTTATTTGATACTATCTACTGTGGTCTGGTGTTTCATATATATATGAAAGCGCTCACCATTTTTGTACTGTGGATTAAACTTTGGAGTTTTATTTGATACTATCGACTGTGGTCTGGTGTTTCATATATATATATACATATATATATGTATATATATATATATATATATATATATATATATATATATATATATATATATATATATATATATATATATATATATATATATATATATATATATATTATATATATATATATATATATATATATATATATGGTATATTAATATGTTTTTATATAAATCATGCACTCTTTTATGGACTTATGCTGTTTATTTGTAATCAATCCTGGAAAGTGACAATAAAGACTGGAGTGGGCTGTTGCTTATAGTATGATTTGTCAATGTTTAACCATTTTTTTAGAATGACTATGTAGCTCCTGGTTTTTGGTGTATGTAGGTGTGTGTAGTTGTGTTTGTGCGTGATCTTCAGTTACTTGCTGAAGAGGATCCATGGAGCAGCCCATTTATCTAGTTAGCATATATGTTTGCCTGTTGTCACAGCATCCCACTAACAATAGCATTATTTACCTATCTCATTCTCTGTTGCCTACTGATGCAGTTCCATTTATGGTATATGAATCATCCGACAATACAGTAAATATTTTAACTTAAATTGTATGACCAGCTGTAAATATCCCTATTTAAAGCTCCCTGATTTGCTTTCTCTGATTCCTCACCTCTCTGCCATCCTGCTGACATTAGCAGTGTTAAAACACTGCATAGGCATTTGCAGGTGATGCTTCTAAGTTTCCTCTTGTGTTTAAAATTACCTTCATTTTTTTTAATCTTATTTTGGCATTATGTTTGCAGAACAAATATGTAAACTATAGCAGAGGTGTAACTAGGGTGGGGTGAATGGGGCAGCTGCTGCAGTTGCAAAGTGTCAAAGGGCATGATTGGCAGACCTAGATGCAGTACTTTGCATTTGTTGTCAGAACTGAATCACTATAGTGCTCCATATCTTCACAGTCAATTACTGACATTCAGAAGTGACAGTATTGCATTTGCAGTCAGAATTGAAGCCCTATAGCACTTTGTGTGTAGTATAAACTGTAGCAGCTGCTTGCAACAAATGTAGCACAGACTACTACAGTTTACAAAGAAGGGAAGGGCTTCAAAGATAGCTAACTACATCTCTGGTTGTAGGTACATACAGCTGCTCTGTAGGTGTCCCTTACCCACCACCCCCACCCCAGCAATTACACCTGTCCTTGAAATTACTTAATGCTGCTTTTCATGTGACTGCACATTTTCTGCTAACTTCCAAACAATGTCTACAACTCGGTTTCCAGACATTGCATGTCCTATAATGTACCTATCAAGACTATCATAAGTTCCTTTCTCGCTCTTTCTTTTAAAGGAGAACTGCACCCACAGACTGAAAAAAACATTTTTATTTCATTATGTCTTGATGTTTCCTACATTTTAACACCACTTTTGGACTCTATATACTTTTTTAATATTTTTATATGTAATTCCAGAGTCTGCCCACATGGGGTCCGTCATCTTGATTTTTTTAGTCTACCTCTAGGTATCCCACAATGCAGTGTCTGGCTTTAAAATATTACAGCATATCCCCTAAGCTCCTATCAAAAAAAAATCCTGAATATTCTGCAAAGCCAGAGACATTTCAGATGTATGGCCTTGGGCCATTTACCTCATATTATACTTTCATCTGTATTTGCTCCCTATAATTCGTCTCTTGCAGCTGGAGGATCTATACAAGTTGTCTGCAGTATTTTTCTTAAACCAGTAAATCATTGTTTATGCATCTTCTCTGATTTGTTTTTCACACATTCTAAGTCAGTATGCAGCCCCCTTCATTGTTTTGTTTCTGATTAAGTCACTTCAATTTTTCATTCCTCTTTATAAATCCATCCCAGATGTTACTATTTATTGTGTTTATGTAAATATGTTTATTCCCCTTCTCTTTTTAATTCTAAGATACTACCACTGGTGTTTCTTAAAGTAAAGTTCTTTATTACAAAGACACCCAGGTTCATACCCCTGCATCAGACAACACATTTAAGAACATGCACTGACTAGGCAAATACTGACTTACTTTGATAGAATGCATTATTTATCCACCTTGAGTGCCTCCTATATGATGACAAACCCTACCTGTTATAAATGACAGTGTTAAATACTGAATTCACAAAAAGCCACTCCTGGAATGGCTGTCTTACCCAAGGTTACTGTTACACATTTCTTGGCACTGAATTTTAGGCCATTACTCTAGTACCAGTTATTAGTTTGTATCAGGCCTTCTTGGAGAGTATCTGTGTCTTTCTGGGATTCTGTGAGTGTGTCTAGTTTACAATCGCCTGTTAACTTGGCCAGTGACATTAGACTTTACTTCAGATAAGGAGATGCCAAAAAAGATGCCCCAGCATCAAGCACTTGCTGACTCTGCTGGTGATTGTTTACATGCAGAAAATATGTATTTGATGCCCTGAGTGTGGCCCTACATCATCCACATCCAAGAGTGGGTCTCAAACTGAACACCCTACTGAACAAAGTCTTTAACTAGCCCTTCATACCCTTTTCTAATCATTCTCTATATGTTTCAGTGCTTTCCAGTGGCCAAGCAAAAGGTGAAAGTATTAACAGTCTCTCTCTCTCTCTCTCTCTCTCTCTCTCTCTCTCTCTCTCTCACACACACACACACACACACACACACACACACACACACACACACACACACACACACACACACACACACACACACACACACACACACACACACACTCTAATTCCCAGGGAAAGCTGATAATATTCTCCAAACTACTGTATTCTGTCCTGGACCAAGGTAGTAAATTACCAACACACTACATTAAATGACTGGGGAACTCTTAGTTATTGCTTACCATTGATAACAAGATGTATAATTATTAACACAAATGATAAGAGAATAGCATAGCAGTCCAGTCAATTAGAGGTAGATGCCAGCAGCATTACACCCTTTAGGAAAATACCCTCCTATCAACTAATAAATAACTAAATAGATGGTCAGCCAAAAACTTTTTATAAGTGAATAAATACAAATATCTTACTTAAGAAACAATGAATAATGTAGTGTAGAAAACAGTTAAATATGTAGAGAAATATAAACTTGCACAGAGAAAAATAGAAAGTAAGTACCTTGAACAACTAGATTAAATGAAAAATATCTGCCTACAGCTAAACCTTCTTCTAGATATCACTTAAGTAAAATAATTACTGATGCCTAATCTTCACTGGCTGAATTTCCAGTAGAAATCACAGGCAGACTTATGTGCACAAAGCAAACACATCCCTCCATCAAGACCTCAAGTAAATTTTCTGAGACACCATCAAAGAACAACACTTGAAATGAGAGCACACTCTTTTAGTACACCACCCTTCTCTTTTTCTTGACAGACCATCTGTTTTGGCATTAACATTTCCACTCTTATGCTTGATAGTCATGTCATAATACTGCATTGATGATCTTCACCTACAAAATTTTCCATTTTGAGCTCTTGCCCTAGGTAACCATTGTGAAATTTCTATATATAGGTAGGCTTGAAGCTTTTATACAAACTAAACTATATCCAGACACACCTTTTCTACAGCTGCATAACAATTGTCCTGTGGCGAACTCTATTGTTGAGATATACTACCAGGTGCTGTTCTAGCTTAGAGGAAACATGGTTAAGTACAGCTACTAACCCATGGTTTGAAACATCTCCCTGCAAAATGAACAACTGATTGTGGTCAGGACTAGCTACCAGATTGTCTACCCTAGGCCATGTTAAATGTTTGGAATGTCTGCCCACAGGCTGGAAGTCCAGACAACTGTAACTAGTCTACTCTTCTAGGTAAAGTCTGCAAGGGGAGTGTCTGTTATACTATAATTGTTGGTACATACACCCTTTATCATGGTGCTGTCCCTTAGCAGCAGGGTTATGCCATGCCTGGATCAGCTCCACCTTAGAGGGCTTTAGATTAATCTTACCACCATCCAGATAAGACACTTCTGCCATTCCCACTTGACATGTGTTTTTTACATTAAACGTAAACCATGCCCAACACAATGCCAGCTGTAGATTATGATATCATCCAGGTAAGCAAGAGCTTAGTCCCCAGCTCCTGACAGCATGCAACCAACCAACCTCTGGAAGGTTGATTGTGCATTCTTCATCCCAATGAACATCCTGGTGAATTCTCATATTCTAAAAGGAATCATAAATGCCATCCTCTACCTCCCTGCAGGTGTCAAAGGTGCATGCCAGTTAACCTTGGTCAGGTCAATAATGGATACTTAATGGGCTCCTATACATAGCACAAGCAGAAAACTATAATTCAAATTGGAAAGGGATAATGATGAAATGGGAAGCTCAAGAAACAAGGAGAGACTGGGATTTTAGATGCAGATCCTTAAGGAGAATAACCATAATCATACAGAATATTATATTCATAAAGTAGCAGAAAGTATTTTAAGAACTATGCCAACACGGGAATGGAGAAAGGAGATTCTGCCAATAGGGATGTCTGCAATTAGGGATACAGACAAGAGGGAGCTGGAAGTTATTGGAGAAAACTGGCAAAAGAACCAAGGTTTTGGTAGCAAGTAATTAGAGAGGGAAAGGTAATAGAATGGGAAGAGGCCAAAAATGTATTTAGATTGCAGGCTAGAGATTGCCTTCCCTATCAAGGATTGATATCAGAGTATAGGCAAAGAGAAAGAAATAGGGGGATCCTAAGAGAAAGACCAGCACTGGTAGAGTTTTAGTAGAATCCAGAATAGAAGCTGCTGTTAAAAAAGGAATAATTAGTGTGCATATAAAATATTGCATGATAACTATAAAAATCAAGCAAAAGGGATTAGAAAGGATTGAGAATATAGATTAGATGAGCAAATCACAAAGAAACAACAGGTGGATGTATGTCTCCCAAATATGCAACAAAGTTTAGAAGATTTATGGTCTTTGCTTAAAAGTGTTTACATAGGTATTCTAATGAGCTACCAGGGCACTGTGTTTGTAAGGTGCTGCATCAGGTGAGTACACCTTGGCTTGATATTATACAAGTCCAAGTCCCAAAGCCCTGTAGTACTGACTGGATCTCCTGAACCCAGGAGGCAGTGGCTGTGGAAGAGCTACCTAATCCACTGACATTACACAAAGCCTCAAAAAGAGGGTCTAGCACACAGTCTCTCTATGATTCCTCCTGTATTCTGTTGCAGATACAGAGTATCAGTGTATCTCTATCATGGTAGGGCATCACCTTGTTAACATGGTAGAGTCTGTGTTTGCCTCCGGCCTAATAACTCTTCTAGAGTAGTTAAGATCACTTACCTTTCTCACAAGAGTGAAAGAATCCTGCAATAGTGCCTACAGTTTACTGTGCTGAAAAGGAATAAGCAACATCACTTTCTACCCAACAGAATACTGTCTGGTCCTGGCTGTCCTATCACACCTGATATTCTGCTGTCATTTTGTTAATTCTAGGTGCTTATGCACTATCCCCAGGAGCTCCCTAAGTCTGGTCTTGATGTTCAAGAGATATTTCACAACAGAATCCAGGGACACCTCATCCTGTGACCATACATCATCTCAAAGGATCAATACTCTTTAGACTTCTGGGATGCCTCTCTACATGCAGACAGAAGATGGTGCCAGTACCTGTCCCACTCCCACTAAGCCTGGTCTGAAGTGAATGAACTAACATGGTCATTAGTGTAGAGTTAAACCTCTCCACCATACAATTGATGTGTGGGTGGCAGAGGTAGTATTTGAATGCATTGTCATACAATTCAACAGATTTGACATTACAATGGCACCACTGTGTGTCAGTATATCTCTTGGGAAGCTTATCCCAATGATCATTTCTAACAGAACATTTGCCACCTTCTCTGCCTCAGAAAAGGACAGAACCACCACTACTTGATGTCAAGTAGCATGACCCCATCCACCAGATATTTACCTGTGAAGTTTAGGGTAATCAGAGGCCATAAAAAGTCCCTAGCTATTCTCTGAAATGGTTTATCAATAATAGCAAATGCATTGAAGCAGTATTAGCTTTATCTCCTGCTTTACCAATCTTCTGGAAGTATTCACATGTCTTGTAGTATGCAGTCATATCTTTTACAATACCTTAGCCATTAAGAAGTCTGCATGCACTTTGTTTTTATGCTGTATGCTATATGCATGTATGGGTAAAAAAGGGGAATATCATTGGTTATTGACAGACATGCTCACTTGTAGACCCTTACAACTATCAGCTGTTGTATCACTTCTCACTCAAATCTCCTTCAGAAGCCCATTCTCTGCCCATTAACTCTTTGTCTCAGTATACAGAGTCCTCCTGCTCTTGGAGATCGGTATCCTCCTTGGCTACCTCCCTCAAGTTCTGAAAAGTAGGACCCAAGAAGCAAGGACACCTCAAACCATTCTTTGTTGCCTTCCCAATCTGCCGCTTAAAGCAACGCTGGTGTCCCCTGGAAGTGGTGCATCAAATTAAAGCTGTGCTACATGGACAATGTGCATTCTACCTTTAAGCCATTTGGCTATCCATCATGCCATATAAGGATCAGTGTTTAAGGCTGATAACTTATTCACAATTCCTTCATGTGGTATTATCTTAAATGCCTTGGCCAGATCATGGTAAGCAGCATGAGCAGTATGACCACTGCCCACTGCTTGAGTGCCCTTCTCAAACATGTTAAGCAGATTTATTAGACATTATCAACCATTTATGAAGCCAAATGTGAGAGCAGCATTTTTCTTTTTTTTAAGTAACTAAGAATGTGCTTATGACAATGTTTTTCAAGAAGTTCTGTAAATGGAGATATAATGGCAATCACTCTATAATTAATTTGTCCTACAGAGATCACATCTTTATAAAGGGACATTATGCATGAATAGGTACATAGAATACTTTGATATACTAATTATAATTGCTGCTGGATAGGCAAGTGTATTTGCAGCTATTTGTGAAAACTCACATGAAGCATTATGTGGAGCCAGTGAGAAAGGTTTTAGCTTCAGCAATAATTTGTCATGAGTTAAATTGATACTGAGTATGGACTGAAAATACCATAGGAAGGTTCAGTATCATTGTTAGTAGTGGCTTTACAGTGTTGCCACATGTATAAAATGTGTTTTTAATTTACAGCTAGCATTGCGGTTAGTCTCATCAGATAAAGGATTAAGCTGGGATTGTTTGCCAGATATAGACACTTTTTTTTTAAGGAGCACCAAAACTGTTTTTGAGTGTTTTGTAAAACTCAGTAAAGTAGTTACATTTTTTTCTTGTAGTGCCAACTCATTTACAGGGTCTCAGCTATTCTGTAGTTCTGAAGATTTGGGGCTGGATTCATTAACAGCTACACAAAGTGTTATTGTGCTGCCAAAACATTAGCTCACTATTTGGTATTCATTAAATGACTCTACATGATGTGTGTAGAGCTGCCAAACACAGGTAAATGACAAAATATGCTAATGACAGCATAAAGAGTTGAAATACATGCAAATTAACCAATCCAATATGGTGGAGCTATTCAGGAAGCTATAAAGCAATCATGTACACTCAGTGTAGGCTCTTGCCCTGTAAACCAAAACTCTTTAGAATGCAGCACTATTACACTTAAGAAAAAGGGCATGTTAGGGGTTGCTGCTCCCCTTATTATGCTGTATGTGTAACAGGCTTTAAAATAGGCTGTTGCTGCTGCCAGCCCTCAGGCAAGAAGAAGAAGAAGGGTGTTTATAGCCCATTTGACTTATCGTGAACTGTATGACACAGAAATTGCTAAATTGTTGAGAGATACAGGGTGGACAGGAAAACATTGGAGGAAATATGCAACCTCTGCCCCCTCCCCCCACCTCAAGCCCCAGGGAAATCATGGAGAACCCAACCCAATGGAAACAAATATATGTCTAGCATTACATATGGCAGCTACTGGTACTTTCCATGATCCCACAGGGGTTATATTAGGGGTGTCACAGACAAAATCTGCAAGAATATTACATCAGTTTTTAAATGCAATGCTACTACATGCAAGGGATCATATCTGTTTCCCATGCACCCCACTGGAGAGAGCAAGACTCATGCAGGAATTCTGTGCAGTAGCACATTTTCCTGAAATGTTGGGAGACATACATTGCACACTCATAAAGATAAAAGCCTCACCTAGGGAACAGGGAAGGAGATACATCATATTCGTAATCATCATCATCATCATCAACACCCTTTTTTCCATCTTCTGAATGAGGTTGGGGCATCGTGTCAACTGTTGCCATCTCTCTCTATTCAATGCCTTCTTAGACACTCATGCTTGACTGTTGTAGGTCTTCTCTTACACAATCCATCCAGCTCTTTGACATACTCCCTTGTTTCCTCTTGCCTTCTTCCTGTCCATTCCAAATCTTCTTCACTAGATTGTCTTCTGCTTTTCTCCACGTGCCCGAACTACCATAATCTGTTCTCTTTGACCGTCTCTGTATCTGGAGCTACTTTGGCTTAGAAACAAAGGTCAAGAGATCAGATTGCAATGGTGCAACAGTACATCAACAGAAAAGTTTTCTCTATAAACTGTCAGGTTGTTTGTAATACCCAAGGGATCAGCTGCAATGTCTGTGCAGGTAACCCAAGCAGTTTCCCCAACTCAACTGTATAACACACTTGTGAGCTGTACATCAGGTTTATTATAGGTGACATTCCTCAAGGGCATCTAATGGGTGATACAGGTTAGGCACTGGAGCCCTGGATCATGGCACCCATGAGAAACATACACAACCCCACTGAGCAAGAATATAACAAGACCCATGCTCAAACTGGAAATATCATACAATGTGCATTTGGAGTTCTTAAATCAAGGTTTCTGTGCCTAGACACAACAGAAGGTGTACTGCAGTATGACCCAGGCACCTCTGCTGAAATAATTACAGTCTGTGGCATGTTACACAATATAATTTTCAGGAAACAGCTTCAACAGGGACAGCAAGAGGCAGATCCACAGTTTCAAGGACCACAAACAGGACCAATAGCAGCAGCACTAGGTACAGATGAGGAGTGTGAGGGAGAACCACCAGCCACAGATGTGCTGGCAGACAGAGGTGTGTACAGTAAGTTCTGGCTCTGGCTAAGAGACAAAGGACTGCACACAGAATTACTACATATGTCAAAGCCTAAGATCTCACACCCATACAAATAGGAAAATTGATGCCTGTCAAACTTCATAACCTTTACTTAACCAATGTAATGTCTGTGTTCTGGTAGCATCAGACAGGGACAACTCCCAAGGACACAATTTGTACCTGCAGTAATGACAAGGTAAGTGTGGAACCTGTAAAAAAAAAGTTGTATAACTGATTAGTCTCCTATGGAAACATGTATAAATCCCTGTTCAGAGGGCAGTAATCTCTCCTATGTCAGATTTTTGCAGCATGCATTTACATAGAACCAATACTCTGCATGGAGCAGGTAAATTATGCCCTCGTTTGTACAACTATGCCAAGACACAAGCCTGAAGTATCTAATGCTTTCACTACTTTTATGGCAGTACTAACTGAAACACAATGTGGTACAACAATTATAGAAGCAATAATTCACAAATGAGTAGGAACAAGAAATCAAAAACTTTTCTTCTTCAATAAACATTGATAAATGCAAACTTTTGAGTAAGCATGCATTAGCTATCCACTGTGTGCATCAGACATACATGCAACCCTAAGTCACAAAGACATGTGCAAAGAGCAGAGCACAGTCGTCATCATTTGTACAGGGGGAAGAGGGGTACAGGAGGGCAAAGCTGACACCAAAGAAGTGAGTATGCATGAGTAAGAAACACAAGTATCAATCACAGAATACAGGGTTCAGGGTCAGTAACAATAGATGTACAGCACTCATCAGTACTGTTTTGATAGCTTGCATGTGTGTGAGGTGATATGGGCAAGTACATTTTTTATTCAATGTGTGTGTGTGTGTGTGTGTGTGTGTGTGTGTGTGTGTGTGTGTGTGTGTGTGTGTGTGTGTGTGTGTGTGTGTGTGTGTGTGTGTGTGTGTGTGTGTGTGTGTGTGTGTGTGTGTGTAGGTGAATACAATAAAACACTGTGCTAGCACTATGCCCTGGCATCTCGGATAGGTGTGAGTCATGCATGGTAGAGCAGTCAATTCAGCATTGTCACCCCCAACCATGAGAACCACTTCTGACAGGAGTTGCACTGCTACTTCCATGGCCCTGGCCAGAAGTTGGTGTGCTGCCTGAATGTGAATGATGTCTGCTGGATGACCTCTCCTCAAGACAACACCCAGGACCATGAGCCCGTGGCCTACCATATCTGAGTGTAGACACCACAATCACTGATGGAGCAATGGATGTAGTGTCACTATTGGAGCTGGACATTGCAAGGCCATGTCTGCTAACATGAGAAGATATAGCAGCTTTCTGGCCACATGGCTGCCCACCCTGCCACAAGAGACATTCCATCACAGGCACTGCCTGATCCAGTGTGTCATTCATCTTGTCACAAGAACACAATTGGTACCTGCGGTAATGACAAGGGAGTTGTCCACATGGTTGACAGAGTAACGTGTCAAAATGCATGATGTTTTGTACTTTTATTTTATTTTATTTATTTTTCATTTGATTACCAGGAAAATCCGACTGGACAGAATTCCCTTTTCAGTTGAGGCCCGGGGAGAAAAGCTCACATTTAATATGTAACAGTGATTATAATTACACATACAAGGTTTACATCCATATGAACTGATATTTGTGTTAAACATATAACACTGGATAAAAATATATTCATATAAATATATTTATTAATGGCATTGTTGCATAGTCTAGTAAAGAAAAATGAGAATTATTCTTTAAAAAAAAAAGGAACAAATCTATCAGGAAAATGAGTGACTTATAGAATGTAAATCATGTATTATTAATAACAATCAGTGGGTGAACAATTTTCATAGATATACTACATTGACTGATGGCCTGTAGTAGGAGCAGATACAATGGAGTATAGATATTGAAACATAATTGCAACTTAAGGAGAATAGTTTGCTATAGTCCTTGAATACACACTTTAGACTGTAATAAGAATGGGTAGAAGTATGTTAAAAGGTGATATGTGATCTGATTGTGTGAAGAACTAGTATTATGTAGAGGAAGAGTGTTTAAAGTAAATAGGGCATTGCACAGCCTCTCTAAGCCCTTGTGAAATATACCTCTGCCTCCACAGTGGCCCTACACATCAGTCTGGTGGCACTCAATGACACACCAGAATCAGGAGGATGGTGGATAGCAGTCCTCTTTCGAGCACACCTATAAAACCTCCTGGGTGGCACCACACCCTCATGATAGCTATGGGGAGAAGCTACCAGCTCTGCAGCCAGAGTAACCACCCTACCCTGATAAACTGTGTCACCCTCTACCTGTCTTATATCAGAGGTCTCTGTGTCATGGGTATGTGTAGGCATACTGACTGTGTCCAAAATATGTTCAAGGGATATAGGAGCCACAATCTCTGTGTCAAACTGACCCTTCACACCCCAGACTGTACCTGTTCATCACCACCATCACCATCAGGGGCTACTGATACTCTCAGATCAGGTGGTAGGAGTTCCACATTGCCACTCCCAGGGTCACCTATGATAACAAGCAATAAACACAATAAACAGAGAAAAAACTGATCACATATTTTCCTAATAAAAAAGGTATATTAACCTCTAACAGATGATAAAACAACATAAAGTTTAATCTTATATAGACAAATATCTACCTTATAAACAGTAATAGCAATAAGAAAATGTGTGCTTACAATGTGCATGTGGGCTGGCAGCCTGCAATCCAGATGTTCCTGTATGTAAGGAAGGTTATGAAAAGAAGGCTGATAAGTATCACAGTGCAGAGAAACAAAAAAAAAGAGAACAGTCCCCTTCACATGTGCAGATTAATATGTTCTCCTAAAAAATGTAGTGAACAGTTGGATTCCGCCCCCAAACACCCTTGTGTGTATTTCTGTACAACTGTGTCATCTGACTCAAACATATCGCTGGCTCTATATATTTCAGACATCTAAGAGATATGCATATAATGATACAACAATGACACTTTCATTTTGCATACCTGGAAGGTCTGCTTGTGACACCCAGGGTCTGTCATCCACAACAGCACCAACATCAAGGATTCTGTGTGAACCATCTGCTGAGCTGTCTGGATCACTGACAATGGACAGGAACACCTCTGGTAGATTTGGTAGCAGGACCCTCTCCCATAGCCACCTGTTCCCAAGCAATTGCAGCCACCCTACAGCAGGCAGAGCTTATCATATCACTTCCCAGTGTTGAATCTGGGAGAAAGTTCTCCCACACCTTCAACACTACTGATGGTATCAACCACCTGCTTCCTTATCCTATCTCTGACAAATCTGTCACCTTTGCCTCTCCCTAACAGAAATGCTATATGGCAATATAAGGCCTGGATAATGACCTCATTTTCTGCATCAGTGTATGGTGGCTTGCAGGGTACAGATTTCTTCTAAGGTGCATATCACTTTATGAGATGAAACAGAAAACAGCTATGTAATTAAGCATATAATACACACAGAGGATGGCTGTGAACTAAGTTATGTGTGAATGCATGCACCCATCATGCATGCAACAATTTAAAAGTTTATCCTCCCTATGATTACACAGAAGTTAGAATAGCCCTGCCCTACCCAAAAAAAATCTAAATCAAATATCAACAATCTATAACAGTTCTGTAATGCAGATAACACATTTAACTGTGTAATACATTGCAGTATTAACAATAAAAATTCTCAGTGTACCATTAGAAATATAAAACAACTACTGCAAGTGCAATCTACCTTGCTGTGGAAGGCAGTTAGGTAGAAATCCACAGACATAACACATTTTTTTCTGCTTAAATAGGTAGAAATGCCAGACCTTCCTACAATGTTATAATACACTTATCTGCAACAACCGTGCAAACAACAATTAAATACAACCTAAAAAATATAGGCAACAGCATTCTGTAGCATGATTTTTAACTGTGTGGAAGGAATATTAACTGAACTGGAAGTTTTCACTCTGCTCTTCAGTTAGTCCCACTCACCCTCCCTGTTTTTGTTTTGGTGTTAATCTTAGTGGCCTTGCAACTGCCCGCCCCTCTTGTAAATTTGTGTTTGGATACTCCTTCTGGGCCCATCTCATTTGCTCACTCAACTGAGTACAGTGAGATCATATTCTGATTTCAGGCACTCCTACTGTGTACAAAGAGAGCATCTGGGAAACAGAAAAAAAAATAAAAAATTTAAGCTTGTTTCCTGCCTTTCCTGTTAAGTGGTATAGACTATTGGTAGGCTTCTGAGCCCCCAAGCCCTTCTGTGTTGGAAGGAAGCCTTCTAGCTTAGTTTTTTTTTTCTTATAACTAGCCAGTTTTCTAGTTTCAGCACTCAAATCTGTTTCTTTGATCTCAGCACTTGTTCAGAAAAAAAAAAAAATCATTTTCTTTTACTGTACTTGTGTTTCTACCTACTTTTTTTACTTTTGCATCATCTTAAAAGTACTCAATTGTATTTATTACTGCTTGGTGTAACTCATTCTAAGCCTTTTGGTTTAAACACTTGGGCTTCGGACTAGTTGTTTTGCACTGAGAGGGTTTGTGGTCTGCACTGTAGTGGCAGAACAGGTAGCTTACATCCTTCTAGGTTGGGAACTGCTGATTGAGGGCTCAGTGTCTGTTATTCTAAAAGTGTATTAATTCTGGTTTAAGCACTTGGGCTTTCAGGCCAGTTATTTTACATTAAGAGGGTTCGTGGTCTGCACTCTTGTGGGAGGAGAGGCTGGACTCTGCCCTTCTGAGCTGGGAATTTCTGGTTGAAGGCTTATAGTGCAGGCATATCTGAACTGCTTCTTACTGAAGTTGGTGCACCTTGTTTGCTGTGGAATAGACTGGATTCAGGCCTGCTGGATCTAGCTTTGTTTGTGTAACTTGAGCACTAATCCAGGCATTCTCTAAAGTATTCAATTGTATTTATTACTGCTTGGTAGTAACTTGATTAAAGTGTAGCTATCATTCTAAGTCTTTTGGATTAAGCACTTGGGCTTCAGACCAGTTGTTTTACATTAGGAAGGTTTGTGGCGTGCACTGTGGTGGCAGGACAGGCAGCTTTCATCCTTCTAAGTTGGGAACTGCTGATTGAGAGCCCAGTGTCTGTTATTCTTAAAGTGTATTAGTTCTGGTTTAAGCACTTGGGCTTCAGGCCAGTTATTTTACATTAAGAAGGTTTGTGGTCTGCACTCTTGTGGGAGAAGAGGCTGGACTCTGCCCTTCTGAGCTGGGAATTTCTGGTTAAAGGTTTATAGTGCCTGAATATTTGAACTGTATCTTACTGAAATTGGTACACCTTGTTTGCTGTAGCATAGACTAGATCCAGGCCTGCTGAATCTATCTTTGTTTATATGCTTGTTGTTTGTTTGCTTGTTATTTCCCTGGAACGCTAATTCCACCTAATAGGCGGCTTCTCAGCGCTTCTGTGGATCACTAGTGATATCTGCATTGCTTACTGTACTTATTTCCTTGTTTCACTTGAAAGAAAGTTACTGTTTGTCGTTTTGCATTTAAGTTACCTGTAACACATTGCACTTAAGTTACCTGGCACTTGCTCACTAAAGCAATTATATAAGTCAGCACTAAAAATTAAAAGCACTACACCCTCACTCCCCACTGGCCCTGGTTTTAAATTATTAAGGAATTCCCAATATTATTCTAGCATGTCCAAAGGTCAGTTGTCAATCTCCTCTCCGGTCCAGCTGGTGAATCTGGGAATCTTGAGGCAATGTTACAACTGCCTCATGTACACAGACAACCCTCTCCTCCTCCCAACAAATTCCAACACATGTGAGAGATGCAACCATATGGCCAAACTGGAGGCTAAGCTCTCTCAACTCAGTACTGGCATAACCAGTCAGGAGGAGAAGGAAACCACACTCACTACAATTCCAGTCTCACATAGACCTACCATGACAGCAAACCAAACACATAATCACACAAAAACATACTCAGAGGCTCTAAATAAAGATCTGCCGAAGCAGCAGAGACCTCCAAAGCAGAGACCCAAGCAGCCGCTACCCCAAAACAAAACACGTGCAACACATATCTCACAAAGCCAGTGTGCCGAACAGTCACAGCCCTTAAGACTAAACAACACACCTGATACACTTGTAATAGGTGACTCTATCGTCAGGCACACTGATATCCCGCTCACCAGGCTGAACAAGGAGAGTGTCACGGTGAGCAGCCTGTCAGGCGCTAGGATCCGCCACATAACACAAGCACTCAGGTCACTCCAAGGCAAGTACAAATATGACTCAGTCATTGTCCATGCTGGTGTGAATGACCTGAGACGTACCTCCCTGGACTACATGAAAAGAGACATAAAGGAGCTCTCTGAGCATGTAGCCCAGGCCGGTATGACCCTGACCTTGAGTAGCATCTTACCCTCACCAAGAATGATGCCACAATATGAAGACAAGATGATCAATTTCAACAAATGGCTTAAGTACTGGTGTCATTCAAAGGGGATCCAATGCCTGTCAGCTTGGGATGATATGCTCGACAAGCCACGATGCTTCGCTAGGGACGGCTTGCACCTGTCACCCCTGGGCTTTTGGATATTGGCAAAGGTTCTTGCTACCCCCATAGTGCCTTTTTTAGGCAAGGCTCAAAAGACAAACCCACCTCCATAGGTATCGCAAGGGATAAGAAACTAAGAGTAATGCTACTCAACGCCAGAAGTCTAAACCTCAAGATGCACGCACTCGAAACTCTCCTTAGCATGGAGAACATCGATATCTGTGCAGTAACAGAAACCTGTTTCAGGGCTCCCGAGAGCACCCCAGCACTACCAGGTTATACCTCATACCATGCTTTTCGGCCCCAAAACTTGGACCGAACCACAAAAGGAGGGGGAGTATCGATATTCATCAAAGATACCCACACCTCCAGGTTGGTGGCAAAGCACGAAGCATCAGAGACTATCCATGTGCAACTAACAGTGGGTAAAACTGCCTTCCAGTTTATAGCCTGCTACAGACCACCCTCCCAAACCCAGGAACCCCACTCAGCCTTCCTGAGAACACTGGAAAATATGAAGGTCTCTCCAAACACCATTATATTGGGTGACTTCAACTGCCCAAACATAGACTGGGAGCATTACTCTAGCTCCAACACCCTAGCCCAAAAGTTCCTAGAATTTATAAACTCAAATGCTATGGAACAACTTGTTACCACTCCCACAAGAGGGGAAAACATACTGGACCTGATCATCACCAACATGGGGACTCTATGCTCCAGACCAGAAGTGTATCCCTCACTGGTAAGATCAGACCATAAACTAGTCTCACTGGATATTCACATCCCGACCCCACCCCCTGCCCAGAAAACCACAGTGAAAAACTTCTCTAAAGCAAATTTCACACTCCTCAAAACTGAGGTGGAATCCTTTAAAGTCCCTGGGCCTGTGGAAAATACGGCCCAGACCGCAGAATCCTTTATAAACGCATTCTATGAACACCTTCAGGAATGTATGGATCATGCGATCCCAAATAAAACCAAGACCCAATCCTGCAAAGGCAGACGTCCTGTCTGGTGGACCCCAGCCATAAACAAACTATACAATAGAAGGAGGAAGCTACTAAATGATAGAGCAAAATCCCAAAAAGGGAAGGCATCACTGATCAGTATTAGCAAAAAACTACGGGCACACATAAAATTGTCTAAGGCCAGCTTCGAGAGAAAAATTGCACAGGACACTAATGATAATCACAAGGCTTTCTTTAGTTATGTTAGGAACCTGGGTGGTAATTCCCAGATATGCTCAGAATTAGTCCAAAATGACAAAAAATACAACGAACCCACAGACATTGCCAACATCCTAGCTGACAGGTTCAGCGCAAACTTCTCCCCCCCTCCCCACCAAAAGGGCAAATATCTGTCCCAGCAGAGTGCTGCCCCCCTGACATCTCAGATGCTCAGTTAAGAGCCGCCCTCTCCAAAGCAAAAAACACAGCATCAATGGGACCAGACGGTGTCCCGGGCTGCATCCTACATGAACTCCAAGAAGAGCTAAACCCAAACATAAAACTACTGTTCAATCTCAGCCTTACTACAGGATATGTGCCCAAAGAGTGGCGTACAGCAACAGTGGTCCCTCTCCATAAAGGTGGTGCCTCAACGGATCCTGGAAACTATCGCCCCATAAGCCTGACTAGCTTGGTCTGCAAAGCTATGGAAAGGATCATCATGGACCTCATAAATAAAGATATTGGAGACCTACAAACACTGGATCCTACCCAGTTTGGCTTTGTTAAGGGCAGATCCTGCCTCTTAAACCTGGTTGATTTCTTTGAAACAGTCACCAAGGCCATTGACGAGGGAAAGATGGTCCACACAGCCTACCTGGACCTTGCAAAAGCCTTCGATACAATACCCCACTCGGGCATTATAGATAAGCTCACCAGCTTAAATATAAACCCCTATGTCACTAGATGGATTGCAAACTGGCTCAAGGACAGAACCCACATGGTTAGAATTGCTGGAGCCATGTCAGACTCCAAACCAGTTACAAGTGGTGTCCCACAAGGCTCAGTCTTGGGACCTCTCTTGTTCGGTATATATTTCTCGGAGGTACAGGCCAACACGGAAGGACTGTGGGTGACCAAGTTCGCAGATGACTGCAAACTGGGCGCCATAATCGACTCTCCAGCCGACACAAGCATCCTCCAAAAGGGCATCATAGAAACAGACAACTGGTGCCAGAGCCATGGCCTCAAGCTAAATGCCAAAAAGTGTATAGTCATCCCCTTTGGCAAAAACAAAGTGCCCACAAATTACCACATAGGTGGTAATCCATTAAGTACAGAAGAAGTAATTAGCTACCTGGGGACCCAAGTTGATAGCAATCTCTCATTTGACAACCACATGGCCAAAGTGGTTAGAAAAACATTTTATATAGCCCACCTAATCATGAAGGGATTCACATCTAGATCAGGGGACGTCATCGTGCCTCTTTACTCATCCCTCATCAGGCCCATAATTGAGTACAATGCCCCTTTTGGGATGTACCTTACCAGACACCTGCAGCAACTGGAAAGACCCCAAAAGTACCTCACCAAGAGGATCAAAGGGCTCAAACATATGCCATATGCTGCCCGGTTAAAGAAACTCCAGCTCTACTCAGTGGCATACCGCCTGTTCAGAGGCGATCTGTGCCTGACGTATAAAGCCATGTCCAACCCGGAATTAATGGACATGCTGCACCTCAGAAAATCCAAATCCCATCGAGCTACGCGCTCGAGAGACTTGAACCTCAGCACTGAAATAAATAGGACATGCTGGAGGGACAGATTCATAACCCAGAGGCTCCCTTCACTCTGGAATAAAATCCCAGTCCAGGTTAGGCAGAGTCCCTCATTGACTCTCTTCAAGAGGAATCTTGATGAGTGGATGGGAGATCGTAGGTTTAACCCGGGTATCACTTCTGTATCACTGTTAGACAGAGGCACAGTATACTAACCTCGGAAAAGGCCATAGCAAAATAAATTTAAAATGGGTGGCAAAAGCCAAATACATTCTGGCTAGGCTTATAAATGCCCTAGGGCAGATAGCCTAGTATGAACCTATGAACCTATGAACCTATAATGCAGACATGGCTATGCCAAAAGAAAGGGATAAAGAAAAAACACTAAGATAAAAAATGTTTTTGAGCAGCCAGTGCAATTCACCTTTTAATATTGCACTAAAAGTATTATGCAAGAAACAGCAAAATAGCTTGACAATAAAGCAGTGAAGAAAGTAGACAATTCTCCAAAAGTTTTATTTATTCAGCAGTATTGAGCTGTCTGGATCCAGTGTCCCTAGTACAAAACAAGGGCATTAGCTACATGATTTCCTTTATATAGTACAGAGTCAGCCCTGTGATTACTGTGAGTATGCAAATGGGGTGTTAAGTCATTAACATTCCCAAATACAACTTCAAAGAAATTTTTCCTCAGGTAAACAGCAAATGTTGGAGGTGTGATGGGGAAAAAAGAGGTAAATAGGAACATATTTTCTGGGAAAGTAATGAGTTGACAGACTTTAAAGATTCTCTGCAGACTACTCTGTTGGAGATGCTGGGTGAGCAAATTGGAGTAACCAGGGAAATTATTTTTGTGAGATATGATACAGAATCGGAGTTACCTAGACATAGTAATTATGATGGCTGGCAAAAAAGCAATCATCAGAAAATGGAACTCAAAGTCTAAACCAACTTTACTACAAGTGGCGAAGATACTAACAGAGATAAAACAAGTGGAACTGGGATCTTTAGAAAATGGTAGGAGCAAATTACATAGGAAAAATGGGAGCTCTGGGATCAATACATGCAGAGGAGGAACAAGGTTTAAAAGAAGGCAGGATTTGAATGAACTATGCAATGGTTAACTAACAATGACTGTATATGTTAAAAGTGATTAAAAACAACAAATTGAGTGTCAGTCTCTTCACTTACTCCGTTTATTCAAAAAATGTGAAATATAAAACTTAAATCGCTTTCTTGCCTGGTATACAAAGACCTTCCTCAGAATGAATTCAGTAAACCAACATCCCATTTTTAAATTCACGGACACAATTACATGATGCTATTAATTAAATAAGATCAGAAGACTGAAAGAGCCCTACATAAGCTAGAGTGTGTGCTAAAAATTAAAAACAATATAAAACCATCCATGTAGACTCCATATATAGGCAAATTTTAAAACTACAACCAAGGGTCCATTCAACTTTAAATCTGTAAAAATCAATATAGTCTTATTTAAAAATACGAGGTCTTATATTATCTAGTGTTTCCCTTTAATTTTCAAAGGCAATTAATCAATAAGATCTCATTTAAGCCTGGCCATTTTGATGAATCTAAATCCAATCACCAGTATAATTCTCTTCTTTCTAAATGTAAGGAGCATAGTCCACCCTCAGATTTTTTGCTACTTTTTCCAATATAAAAAATTTAAACTCATGTCTTGGATATTCAGTAATGTGTTTACACAATGCATTCATCATTTTCTTTTTCCGTATTTCATATGTGTGTTCGTAAATCCTACCTTTAAGCTTAAGTTCCATCTTACCCACATAAAAACTGGAGCATTTTTGGCAGAGTGCTACATACAATACCTCTACCATTTCACAGTTAAATCTCCCCTTAACCATAATGGCCCTTTTATTAACAACAAAACTTTCACCTATAAGGATGTATTTACAATAACTGCAGAATCCACATTTATTCATTCTACAATTATTTATATGTGGGTATTTATTCCAGTTTTCAATCAAATTTTTAAAATTAAGTCCTTTCCTAAATAATATCTTTGTTTTCCCACATTTTCTTTCTCACATTCTTTTCCTATAATAATATTGGCCAGTTTTTATTGATAATATTCTTAATAATTTCACTATCCAAAGATTGAACTGTTATAAAGGCACTCTTAAATGTCTTAGGCTGTACTTCCATAATTTGTTCTTCCCCTGATCTATAATTATTGTCACTGTAGAATTCGGGTAAAATAGCTCTTGTTTCTTTTATTGATGACTACATTCATCAAATTTGTTATTACGGCTCCTGGATAACCCCTCTTCATAAACATACTCATTAAGTTAGCACCTTCCTCTAGGAAGTGTGCATCAACTTTTATCAATCTCGCTGCTCTTACAGATTGGTGTTTTACCATTGCTCTTTTCTGGCTCATTGGGTGGCAGCTAGTGAAGTGTAATAGTGAGTTAGAGTGGGTGGGTTTACAAAACATTTTTGAAATATATCTATGATTCTGTTCATCCTTTTCTAAAAGTACATCCAAGTAGACTATATTCATCTGGCCTATCAATTTTAGGAAACTGGTAGTGCCATTAATGTAACTGAAAAAACCCTGGATATTTTCTTTTTGACCCTTTCAGATGATAAAAATTATGTCCAGGTACCTCACATATAGCCTGCATTCACTCGTGAGTTCACTTTTAAATAAGAACTTACATTCCCACTTTAATATAATTATGTTAGCCACTAGAGAGCCACAGGGAGACCCATTGCTATCTCATTCTTTTGGCAGAAATATAGTCCATCAAAATAAATGAAATTATTTTTGAGTGTTATTTCAAATACTTCTTCAAATAAATGTATTTTATCCTGCAATATTCCTTATATTAGCAAGTATTCAGTGAACCATTCCAAGCCAGTTTCATGTGGGATGACAGTATATAGATTTTTTTTTAATCAATAGTTATTAAAATGTCATTTGTATGATATTCCAAGTTATTATAATTACTCAAAAAATCCCAGGAATGCCTACACAGATGTTGCTCTCCCTAAACATACATTTTTAACTTCACATCTAAAAATTTAGCTAAAGGGTGGATTATCGAACCACATGGGTCAATAATCAGATGCAATGAGGGTTATTGATGTCTTTATGCATTTTTGGAACCCCAAAAATAGTTGGGGTAGTTAGATTTGGTACATTAGATATTGAAATTCTTCCTTGGTAATTTGTTCAAACAACATCATATCATTTAACTGATTTCTAATTTTCCTATATGCAAAATTCAGCTGGTTCAAAAAGACTTGAATGTATTTAACTTCAAATAAAATACTATACATCTTCTCCAAATAATTACATTTCTCCATAATAACCAGCCCTTCCCCCTTATCTGGTTTCATTAATCTAATATCGAGGGCTTTAAGTTGTTCACTAATGTGTCTTTCTCTACTACCGCCCTATAGCCATACTACCCCCTTTATCTAAAATTTTAGAGAGGGTAATACACAAGCAACTAATGAAATATCTCCTAGAAAATAATCTAATAGCAACACAAAAACATGGCTTTAGACCCTTCCATAGCACCTCCACCACACTAACAGAATTCACCAGCATTGTCAATACTCACGGAAACAATGGACTCCTTGTATCTGCCACCTTACTTTACTTTTCCAAAGCATTCGATATGGTTAACCACAATAAACTCCTTATTTCATTAGCAACTCTAAACCTTACCACCCCTGACATCTCCTGGTTCAAACAACTACCTATAGGGAAGGAAACAAGCTGTTATGTGGCAAAACCAACTCTCCCCTTCCCTACCAGTCTCCCTAGTAGTACCCCAAGGCTCCATCCTGGGGCCACTTCTTTTTACCCTCTTCACCAATCAGCGCCCAAACAGTATTCCTAAATCCTCAATAGTGCAATATGAAGATGATCCCACCATAATATGCGCAGCCAAATCAATCGACATCCTTCACTCCCTAACACAAGAATGCCTTTCCCTAGCAGAAACTTGGATTACAAACCAAAGGCTCATTCTGAACCCAAGTAAAACAAAGCTACTACTCTTTAACTCCCACAGAGCCACACCTCTCACTGATTCTTTCTTCATCTCCTCATTTAACAAGACCACAATCACCCCCACAAATCATACCAAACTCTTAGGGGTTGAAATAGATAATGACCTTAGATATGACCTACATATTTCTATAACTATAAAAAAGTACATAAAAAACTTGGCCTATAACTATAAAAAAGTACATAAAAAACTTGCCCTACTGTATCGCAATAAAGAATTCCTCACTGACCACTCCAAAACTACAATAGTGAGGACTCACCTACTATCCACCCTACGTTATGCCTCCCCCATGCTTACAAATCTCCGCAAATCCAACCTAAACAAACTTGATAGTTGTTATAATAAGATAGCCAGATTTGCTACAACCTCTCCCATCAGAACACATCACTGTGAATGCCTAAAAAAAACTCAGTTGGCTAGAACTACCACTATCACTAGCCCACAAAATAATACATAACTCTGAAAACACCCCAGCCCTACAAAATCTTTTGCAGCCCTATACAACCGCCAGGCCGTTGAGGTCTAGCACACATAACCTCCTCAAAGTAACCAAATATAACAATGAAGCTGGTAAGTCTGTCTACAGCCACTGTATAGCAAAAACCTGGAACTACCTTCCTGCCCACATAACTGACAACAAATCCCCATCACAGTTCAAGAAACTTGTTAAAACTCACTTTTTGAATAATCAACTGTGCTCCTGTATCTCCCATGGCTAATGTGTCATTAGAACACTTCACCTAACCTAAGTAACTCTGCTAAGCCAACCAATCATAGTACTTTTTTTTTTTTTGTCTTCTGCTACTTTATTACCTTTTTCACACATAGTACAAACTCATTTGCAGAACAATGTGCCGTATTCATGGGCACGATTGTGAACTGATTTTTCATTTGTTTGGCTATCCGCCTTTTTCGCATGCTTAGTACCTGCATAGTTCTTGAATGAAGCACCGTCTTGTGAATCCGGCGGTTTGTTTGTTTTGATTTGGACGTGTCTTTCAAGCAATGCCTTGCCATATTTTTTCTGAAACAGCTGCATTTTGATTTGTTTTGGCTGCTACAACTGTGCATACTAAAGCTTAGAAAGTGTTCTCATCACAGCTTGGTGCTTTACCCATTGCTCAAGGAACATTTAAAAAAAAAATCTTTTTCATATACTGTTGTTGCATTCTGTTGGCGTTGAAATGACAAGCAATTTCTGTGTTAGATTTTTAACACAGAAATAAACATATTCGGTTATTTAATATTAGAAATAACATTTCTTTTATTGGAAACGCCTTTGAAATTCCGCTTATTGCAGACTCCTAGTTGAGTTTCACTGTTTATTTATTAATTTATTATTGATTCTTCATTATGCATTAGAGATGTGTACTCCTTACTACCTTTTCTGTAAAGGAATGGATATTATATTTGGTTGCAAGCATTACTTCATTTTATTTTCTTTTTAATCACAAGATTCTGTATGAGTTTTGTTTTACCCTATGAAAAGTTGTTTGTTAAAATGTATTTTAGGGGAAACAAACAGTATTTACACTTGATTAGGTTCATGAATCTACACTAAGACATTCTTGGTTACTTTTATCAAGTTCATGTTTCTTTTCTGAAACTTTTTTATGTTTGACACCCTGTCTACACTAAGTGGACATTTATTTATGCTTTTAATGTAATATAACTTTAAATGTGAAGGTATGTCAGTGGGTTCAATTAAGGCAGCTGTTTGTAATTTTGTAACACACACCCCTTTTTTTGGGTTTTAAATTGTGTTTGATGATTTTTTCCTTTGTCTGAAGAAGTCTTCCTACTAAGGGAGACGAAAAGCGCTTTACTTTTACATTTTCTAATAAACCTTTGGAGTTTTACACATGCTGGTCCGGAACCTTTTGGTTTGTTTTTTGACAGTTTGTTTTTCTTCAGTTTTGGAATTGTTAATAGTACTGTACCCACTTAGGACTGTTAATCTACTGCTCATCCCATCTCTCCAGGACTTAGGGAAAACTACCCCAGCAATGTTGAGCTCTCCATAAGCAATTAAGCTAGGACAAGACATATTGTAAATCAATGTATCCTTCTCAACTAAAACCAGGTGAAGACATATAGTGAATCAATTTGTTATCCTCCTCAACTATAGCGAGCATCATCTGCTCTCTCGGATCCTTATTCTACATCTCTCTGCTTTTACTCTGATAGTAAATCTATCACAGGAATCCTAAACTTAGGAATATCTTCTAAAATGTAATATTATATTGTAGAGAATGAATGTATCCTATATGTTAGTTAATATGTATGTCAAAGTCTCTTCTATGGAAATTGTATGTCAAAAGTCTGTCCTTAAAACTATGTTTTGTAAAAAATTGTTCTCTTGGAGCTTTTCTCCCTGGGCCTTCACTGAAAATGGACTTGTAATCCAGTTGGACTCTCCCGGTCAACAAATGTAAAATAAAATAAAATAAATAAATAGTAATGGTATGTTCATACATTCTCCTAGCTAATAACATTTTCCTAAGATGAAATTCACAACACTTTTTAAAAAGTTGTAATAATGGATCCATAGGTGGATTAAATGTACTAGGAATTTTCAGCATGTTGTCACTAATAGTCACTTCATTAGACAAAATATTGAAGTTCAATTTCCTTATGAATAACTTCAAGTCCATAACTGTATTAGCAATATTAGCTTTTTTAACAGAAACAAAGGTAAGTCCCTTTGCAAATAACTCTGCATGTTCAGTAGCAATAGCCACAGTACTAAAATTAAAAATCTTAAAGCCCCCAGTTATATTTGCAATAATGGAAAAAATTGTTCAGTCACTTCTAGTAAATCAGGCAAAATCTCCAGTTCATTCACTAGTTTGTTTTCCTCGAGGTTCTGTTCCCCCAAGCTGGTTTGTATTGTGGTGGATATGTGTGGGTGGGTTGTGGCTAAATTCATTGCTGCCCATTGGTTCTTTTGATTCCGCCCCTTCAGCTGTTCGGAACAGTGAAATGGTGGAAAGTTTAAAGGATTGTCAACAGAACTTTCGGCTTCATTATTAAGTCTAGAACTATTGTTATTATTAGAAGCAGCAAAAGCAGCACTGTTATTATTGTTATTATTGTTATATTTCCTACCCATTCTTGGGATTCAAGTGGATTTTGGTAGGCAACAACGTTGTTATAAACCTGACTTTCCCTTTCTAATTTGTTAATCTTCCTGTTTTTCATTTTAAGAATATGCTCATCTATGTTATTAAACACACACACATTTTCAATTTTATGTTGCTCATAAGATAAGTCTTTGGTAATAATATTATCTAAAATATTGAGTTCCATGGTCAGCTCCTCAATAAGCTTTGAATTATATTTTACTAGGAGCTCCGCATACTCACATCCATGATGGTCAAAAAGCAACAATAAGTTATTGTGCAATGATGAGTTCCTAATTAACCCAATCAGGTAACACCACATTTTAAATCCCTTTTGTACACTATTTGTTTTTATAGATTCCATGAGATAGGAGTTTTCTAATTTTAATTTATTTAGCTTTAATAATTTATATTCTTACTCAACAAGTCTTTCGTACAATGTGGCCCCATTAGGTTTTTTTATCAGTAGTTAACTCAATTTTTTGTCGTAGCCATTCATTGAGTTTTGTAAATCCATTTAGTTGCTGTCATTCTCCTCCCTGTTCTGGGCCACATAATTTGAAATATTGTTGGTGGTGGTTGCCAAGCTGATTTCCATCCGCCTCATTGGTTGTCCCAAAGAAATGGAATTGGCATGAGCATTACCCCAATGTTAAGATACCATTTGGAAAAAGACTGTCCATCCTTTATGTGAGCTGCTAAACAAGCTATGTTAAATTGCCTATGGATCTATGTATTTCATTCAAGTCCACTTCAGTTAGTAAGGCCTGAGAAATAGATAAGGTATCGGACTCCATAACTTTTGGTATTGACAAACCAAAACTGATAAACAAGTTAATGAAGGAATGATTTGAATGAGCTTTGTAATGGTTGACTAACAATGACTGGATATATTAAAAGTAATGTATAATCTTTGCAGCTACAGTTGTGTGGGCACAGTTTTGAATGTATAATATTTGCAACTGAGATTGTGTTGCTATGGTTTATTTTCATTTATATAAATGTAACATGGCCTTTATCATGCATGATAATTTAATAAAGATGTTTCTTGTTTAATAAAAAAAAAATTCCCTGAAAAGAAAAAAAGCAAACATTCCCGAATACTACAATCTGCACTAAATGTAGAGAATGTAAACATGATATAAGGAGCTACTCAATTACATGTACACACCTTAGCACTGTAAGGACAAGCATTGGGAAGTGTTACCTGCTAATGGCTTGCAAGTGCCTATGATTACCTGGACTGCAGAAATAATCAAGGTTTCATAGCCTCCCCTCTTTGATGAATAATTACTGAGGGTGTGTCAGGGAGAAGAGACTTAACAAAAAGTGTGAAAGTACACTCACTAATTTAGTAGACCAACATTCCTAACATTCAATTACTGGCTTTAATGACCACAGTTGTTGTCCCTTAGTAAGAAGTGTTCATAATCAAAAGAGTACTTTAAGCAGTGATACAGATAACATATGTAATAAAACAGAGTACTGCTATGAACAAAGCACAGATAAGGGAATGAGGCACCATAAGGAAAGAAAGGAATATACATGCAGTGTTCGCAGTCTTTTTTAATATTATGTGAGCACATGTAGCATCCTAACTGTTGGCAATATCACAATCATCCAGATATTTACTGTCAAATGAGAAAAGACACCTGTCATAACTTGTTTCGGTTGTACATTTGATATGGCTTGATACAATGTCACATTGTCAGTATATCTAAACATTTTTTCTCCTTACATATACATGTTTGTGTTTGTGACAAATATCGGAAATATTCTTCAATGATTTTTCTTACTACCCTTGTCTGAGGGATCAAATGTATAAACGTTCCTGTTGCAAGATAACAAAGTTGATTAAACATTGGAAATGTGCATTAAAGTACATGATGCTGATTTTTTTCCTTTACCATTTGTCTACCATTTGGCATTGCAGACCATTGACTGGCAGTAGTCATGTCATTGCCCAAGGTAAAAACTGACAAATTTTATTTTGACTGCCATTAATAGCAGAATAGCAGATTGGCATTGTTATGCTTTCCTTAGCTGCCTAGATGGTACCGAGTGAAGAAATTCAAGTTGTCACACCCCTATCTGTATGACATAATGTATAAATTTATTGAGCTTACAGAAACAGTACAGGTGATGCAGGGTTCAAAACGTGTTCACAGAGCATTTTACTGAGGGAGGAGATAGTAAATCCTGGTACTCATTTTCGTGTATAAATTTGTCAATGTGGGAAACTCAAATAAGGTCAATATTGATTAAAAGTGACAGATAAGTCATTTGAAATTATGTCAATATTAATTATGTGTGCTGTGTGAACAATGAAATAATTTCTTCTGTTCCCTGTGTCCTTCTCCATTCCAATGATGTTAGCTAAAGTCATGATATTGTTATACATATATGATAGTACTAATGTGGTAAGGAGATGTGAGAAAGCTGAATGTATCAGTGTAATGCAGTGGTAGCTCTGCTCACTGCTACATATATAATGTGATTAATTTCACGTTTCTTCAAAGTTTTATTCCAATAAAGTTATGCAAATGCTTCTGATAAATATTGCCTTCTCCATTTATACATCATCTGGCAGTATGAAATGAAGTTTCACAGCTTAAGAAAAAAGCAAACAATTTAGTTTAGGCTACCTTATGTGACACAAACCAGCCAGGCATTGGGTGGCTATCAGCAATCTGAATAGTACTCAGTGAAGAAAATACAACTGTCAGGAAACTTTCTCTGTGGCAGAAGGTGTAATTGCAATGCGTTTAGAGAAAAAGGACAGCTGATGCATGGTTCAAGTCCACTTAAATGATATATTTACAGAGGGTGGTCTGAATAAATCACATTTTGTGATACAATTTTGTTACTTCAGAAGCAAATATTGTCAGCATTGCTAACAACATGTGAGCTGTTGTGTGTCCACTTTCACATTAGTTGTCATTATCTACAGGTCTGATAATGTGTTCCACAAAGTGCATTTCTGATGTTGCAATGAGATGTGAAAGGATGAATTTGTCACTTGAATGTACTTCTCACATTGCTCTGTATATCCATTGATTGCATTTAAATTAGTCAGCTTTTTTTCTCTATCAAATATCTTCTTCTAATTCTTTTTCCATTTGCTGTCCAATCAGCAGCACACAAGCATGGCTCATTGCCTAAGGAAAATTGAAAACTTTATTTTAGGCTTGTCTTATGGAAAGCAAACCAGCCTGGCAGCATTCCACAGCTGGCAGCACTCTAGACAATAGTCAATGAAGAAAGTATACCTGTCATGTAATTTTCTCTGTAGCTCAAGGTTTGATTGAAGTGGATTGAGAGAAATAAGGCACATGACACATTGAATCCTGTTTACACATCACATTGCAATTACTTACAATATGTTTTTTTTTTAATTTTAATTTGCATTCGCTCCCTACTTGGCAGCATTTCCCTACATAAGAAAAAAACTGAAAATGTTCTTTAGGCTGCTTAAAATACTGACCTATAACCTGTCTATGATATGACATTAATGATCTAGACAGCTAATGCAGGTACTCATTATGCTTTCATATATATTATGTTTGTAGTGTACAGCAATAGAGGAAATAGCTGCAAACCACAAAGTCTCCCAGGAGAGATTAACTTGCCTCAAAGAGGGACAGGGTAAGTATGACTTGGGCCAATATTCAAGCAGAAATTTCTTTTCATTCCCTCAATGAGAACAACAGCTTAACTGTGTATGACTTCAATAACCAGTAGTAATTACTTTTTACTACTGGATAAGTATTTATAAAATAATAAAAGTAATATTATGTCCAGAAGAATCTAATTATTGGTAATTGCAATTATTACATCTAAATGTTTATTTCCTATCTATCATAGAAAAGTGAGCGCTGCTCTTGGTTATAGCAGTGAGATTTGTTTATTTTATGACATAAGTTTTCATTATAAATGGATGTGGCAAGGGTGTACAATAGTAAATTATCATAATTGTTTATGTATTGGCAAACAAAGTTTATTGAAAAAATACAGTATTGTGACATGTTATTTCTTTTTTGTCTTCCCTACCCCATCTCTCTTTTTAGGGGGTATAATTTAATAAAAATATGCTGTTTATATAGCTTGCTGCTGAAAAACAAATGACCAAAAGCACAAATATGTAGATCATCCACTGTGTTTTGGCCCACTGTACCTCTGCAGATGGCAGGATAGACACCCAGCACTTCGGGTTCACAACTTGTCAGTGCTGCCTCCGCAACCTGTGCCCTACCTACTCCAACTGCATCAGGTAGAGCTGCCCTGGTTGCTGGTACAGTGGTACTCTCCAGAAGTAGTTCCAATGGAGGTGATGATTTTGTCACTCAGCAGGAGCTGGTAGGGCTGATGGAGGAGATCATGAAAAGGCTCATTCGTGCACATATTAGCAGGATTGAAAATGTCCTGCATCTCACTGCAAAGATGATACCACATTTTGCACTGACCCAGGGAGCTGCTGCAGGAGCCAGTGAGTTCTGAGGGTGAAGACTAGATTCTTACTGTTGCCAAGCTGGGCATGGTTGCTTTACCAATGTCCCCTGCCTATCCACATTCATGGTGTCCTCCAACCATTTGTATCTATTACCATCCCTGCCTGTTTTGTATGTCCAGTATGTCTGTGCATGCTTCCTGACCCACCCTAACTGTCCCACTCATTCCTAAGCACCTTTACCAGCATTACTCTCTCTCCCAAAAAATGAGCACCTATCCCACCAAAAAATGCGCCCCATCCATAGCTCTCCACTTTGCCTATGCATCACCTTGATACACTTGATTTGGTCCAATTGTCCCTATAATTACAATAGTATTCTGTTGTCATCACCCATCACTGGTGTGGTGACTCTTCAAAGTCATGAAACTGCATGTACAATTGTACATTTGTGCTGTGAGGAAGTAGCTGGCTATGGTGCTCTATCAAAACCCTCCTACATATTCTTGTATTCTTTCCCTGTGTTCTACCCTCTGTTCACCAACCATCATTTTCACCACTGTCCTATCAGCCGCTTTTTCACATGTTTAATCTAGTCAGAAAATATCTTCACACACAACCTACATGTACAGAAATGGCCCGTGGAAAATCCTTCATTTTATACCCGCAGCATTTGTGCAGAGGTTGGCATAGCTCAGCAATGCTGACTGACAGTGAATGCTGTTTAACGTCTTATTGCAAAACTGATATATTCAATTTAATCTGCAGTAGTTTGGTAACTTCCACATATATTTCCTTAAATCTGCTGCATTGTCAGAGTAAAGGCAAATTAAAGTTAATGCTGTGAAACAGTTAATTTAGCAGTTCTTAAGCTGCTATATGTAATGAAATAGGAAAATTATCCTATTTGTATACTAAAGTTTTTGCATAGTGTCATGAGTTTGATTAGAGCTGTATGTCGATGTATTAATTCTTGTCATTTCATATATTTAACTTCAAAAGTCTGTATTTCTCACCATATACAACATTTAATTAACATACCATTTCAAGAGTGCAGCAAAACATCTTATGTCAAAACATTGCAGCAACAAAAGGGAAAGCTAGTAAGCCAATGTTATCCTACTTCTGTCTTCATGTTTTCAGCACTCTGCTACCCCTTATTTCTCCTATAGCAAGCATTTTATTGTACAGAGCATGACAAATGATTGATGATGTAATAAGAAAGATTAACACACCATGCAGATGTTCCTATATGTCCCACTAAACATATTGTTATTATTCCTCTCTACATCTGTCTCAGTCTCTTTCTGGTAACCCATCTGCTTCAGTAAGTTGTCAGTATGCTTCATTTGTTTTATTTAAATGTTTTGATGGAATAATCCCTTTGTGGTGTGATGAGGATGTGCTCATACATACAAATAGATTTATTTTTTACTACTTTCAAAGGTTCTAATCCAGCCATTATCCAAGTGTTACTGACTATTTTGTATACTGTTTGATGTCTATCTGTTAAGTAAATATTGTTATGATCCATCAGTATCCTTCTTCTGGACTGAGCTACTTTGTCCCTTCCTCTATCTCATCCAGTGAATTTATCTATTCCCTTCTGCATCGTTATGCTTCCGGCTCTGCATTTACACAGTGTCTGGTGCCAGAGTCACAATTTTATTGACAATGGCTGTATTACTCTGTAGCATTTCACGCTGCTGTGCTTAGCTACACATATTAAGTTAAATGTACTTTTTAACAAGTTGAAGAGTTGGATGTATAAATTACAGTGGTCAATTGGGTAATAAAGATGAATACATACATTAATTTTTAATGAAATCTGCTGTCAAATGTAAACTATGAGAAGTAGGACTTCCAATGTGGCATGATTAGATAATTCTCAATTATAAAGGTTTTTCTTACAGAGCTCTAAAGGTTTGAATCCAGATGGCCGAAAAGCATTTCAGGATGTCTTGTCTGACTCCTGTGGCTGTAAATGTTGGCCATGCCTTTCTTTAACACATCATTATCCTGCTGCTCTATTGATTTGCCTGTTCCCTATTGTGAAGTCTGTCTTGTATTAATCTTTGTATTAAAGTCAGCACAGAGAAACATAGAGTACTGCTAATTCCCATTATAAATTCAACACTTCAAGATATGAATGCACATGGGCTAATGCTTTGCTATCAGCAGCACATTTCAGCTAGGCAGAACTGCATTCAAAGACTATGAAATATAAAAAAAATAAATTCAAATAATTATGGTTTTAGGTTTCACAATATTTGTCAACAGGTGATCTTGATTTCAGAATGATGTTGACTTAGTTCATTCAGTCATTTAATGTATGTCTGCTCTACAGTATTTACACTTGAAACAGTGTTACCAGTTTGGTTAACCTATTCTCACATAATACATCATTGTTATTCTGCAGTACACTGTCCTATATATGACTTGAACGTTTGTCTTGGCAATGTGCATAGTGCAAGTATGAGACAAAACAAATGTGCAATCACTCCAACATGGAGTTGACAGAAAGCTTGATTGATAATCCACTGGTGTAAAACAGCAAATGTCTATGGCATCCCATAAAGTGAAGCATGTCAATGCCCTCACAGTAATGCACTATACATAAAGAGCAGTATTTAAATTTTAGTACAGAAGTATGCCGTTACATGTGACAACCATAGTGATGTTACAGTGTCCTGTGCACACATATGCATTTGTTGTACAGCCTGTGATATGCATTACCATCTGCTATAAATAGTGTATTTTCAAGAAGTTCAAATGTACTATTTCACAATCTTAAAATCAGTCTTCTTCTGTGTCACTTGCAACTAATACAGGGCTCTGTAGATTATTTAAATAAATAGGTAAAAGGTTAAGTGCTTAGCATGGAAAACTTATAACTGTGTGAGTGTGTGTAATGTTGGTGCTTTATTCACTTCCCCTGAGAAGTATTAATTTAACTCTTCACACAGCTCTTTTATCCCACTTTTTACTGAAACATCCTCTATGAAACACACTGATGAGGCCATCCTGACAAATGTGCACTCTCTCCCCTTTAGATTCAGATTTTTCCTGTGGCGACTAATACCATGCTCTCTAGGTTGTGTAAATAGGTATGAGGTTCCATGGAAAACATTTGTGTGTATGTGTCTGTGTGTGTGTGTGTGTGTGTGTTTGTTTGTTGTACTGTCTGTCTGTCTAAATGTGTGTAACACTTGGTGCTGTATCCACTTAGAAGAATACATTTAATTCTTCACACAGCTCCCTTCTCCCACTTTTTACTGAAACATCTACAGTGAAACACACTGATGAGGCCATCCTGACAAAAGTGCTATCACTCCCCTTAAGAACCATACTTCTCCTGTGGCACTTGCAACTAATACAGTGCCCTCCAGAATGTATAAATAGATAGGTTGGAGGTTCAATGCTCAGCAAGGGAAATTTTTGTGAGTGAGTGTATGTAATTCTTGGTGATATATATATATATATATATATATATATATATGCTTCTCCTGAGAAGAACACATTTAACCCATCACTCAGCTTCCTTGTCCCATTTGTAACTGAAAAATCCTTTATGAAACACACTAATGAGGTCATCTTGACAAAAGTGCACTCTTCCCTTTAAGAGCCAGACTTATCCAATGGCACTTGTGACTAATCCAGTACTTTCTAGATTATGTTTGATTCTCAGCATGGAAAATGTATGTATGTGTAACACTTGGTGCTGTATCCACTTCCCCTGTGAAGAATACATTTCACTCCTCACACAGCTTTTTTACCCCAATTTTTTACTGAAAAATCTTCTATGAAACACCCTGAGGAAGTCATCCTGGCAAAAGTGCACTTTCTCTGCTTAAGAATCAGATGGGTCTATGTTCGGCTATTGGAAACACAAACCCTCAAACAGCTAAATATCATACATAAAACCACAATACAGGATATTACCAAACGTGTAACTTCAAAAATAAATTCATCGAATGACCATAGTTGGCCAACAACCAGGAAATAATGCTATGCATAAAGTAGGTGAAGGACACCTTTGAAATTTGCCCTATTCCCCATTGTAGTGTGATCTCGGAGTTGCTATATATAGTTGGGGGGGTGCAACGGGTGCAGCCCCACACATTGGGGGATGTGGTGGGCAAAGCCCCCAACCTTGGTTGGTTGTGTTCGCAGTGTTAGCCAACTATGACCATTTGATGAATTTATTTTCAAAGCTACACATGTTCGGTAATGTTTTGTATTGCTGATTTACATATGATATTTAGCCATTCGAGGGGTTGCGTTTTTGATAGCTGAACATAGACCTGAATCTGACTTCTCCTGTGGTGTTTATGACTAATACAGTGCTTTCTAGATTGCATAACTACATAAGTAAGAAGTCCAGTGCTCAACATGTGAAATGTGTGTGTGTGTGTGTGTGTGTGTGTGTGTGTGTGTGTGTGTGTGTGTGTGTGTGTGTGTGTGTGTATGTATGCGTAATGATTGGTGCTGCATCCCCTTTCCCTGAGGAGAAGGCTTTTAAATGTGCATATAGCTCTCTTATCTGACTTTTTACGGAATCATTTTCTCTGAAACACATTGATGAGCTCATCCCGAAAAAAGTGCACTCTCTCCCCTTAAGAGTCAGACTTCTGCTATGGTGCTTGTGCTTCTTATACTATTCTCTAGAATGTGAACATAGGTAGAAAGTAGAAGTGAAAAGCGTGTGTGTGTGTGTGTGTGTGTGTGAGTGACTGTAAATGAATTTAGGATTGGTTTGCACATATTAGACATTGATGGTTGTGTTTTCCCATCTTGTGTTTTTATAAAAAAATCTTTATGAACAGGATTGCTACAGCTGACTTTGTCTTGAATTGTTTACAGCAAGAGACATTGGTTTGAAGTCTTTCTGGACATATTTGGATATTATTAAGTATATCCATCTGCTTTTTCATTACATATGTTCGTAGGCCCTGTATGAAGTCAGTATGTACTTGATATATATTGACATTGTATGTCAGTTTATTATATGGGCAAGTTACATTCCAAATAAGCTTTTTAACTTGAGGATTTTGATTTTAAATGTGTTGAGCTATTTATGATGCCCATGAGTATATGTTATGCTTATTAGGCTAACTATTTCATGTACATATTTGAGTCAAATAGCTCGGTTTTCCTTGGATAGATTTGGGCTTACCAATTGGTCTATGTTAATTGGGGGTCAGTTCAATATATATATATATATATATATATATATATATATATATATATATATCTATATATACCACATTTTTGGGACAGATTATTCATTTTTATCTTGATAGCACCACAGAAAGGCACACAAAAACTGATAAACCACCAAGAAGAGACAACTCAGATCCACACCAGTGATAGATTTAGCGCTTTTGATTTTTAATAAAAACTTCTTCAATATCACAGTTACACAAACACTGACCCAATAAATACCCTCACAACCCTCCATATTACCATTTATTGACACACAATTTATTGACACACAACTTAAAAATATTTTGGGTAATTGCCATTGGATAGTTAAAGACTCTTGGGACCTTTTGAAAAAGTTAAACAAGGAGCTATATAATCATAATCTAATTTTTATAACAATAGATGTCAAGGACTTGTTCTCTATAATTCCTCATGAAACTGGTACCGAATGGTTTTATTTATTTCTATGTCGTCACACTGATTTAGGACATGATCATATTCTCACTATTAGGACATTGATGGAACTTGTCCTAGAGACTAACACCATTGTTTTTGAACAACAGCTATTTAAGCAGTGTAAAGGGGTAGCAATGGGGGCCACTTGTGCCCCTCTTTTTGCAAATTCTGTCTTAGCATTTTGGAAAACAGAATTTATATTCACAAGTCCATATGCATAGTTTTGGAAATACTACGGCCATTATTTGGACGATATCTTTATTATCTGGAACGATAGTGAGGACACACTTAAGGAGTTCCTTGAATTTATTGAGAATAGTACTGATTTCTTGAAATTTTCTCACACCATTTCTCATGAGAAAATTAATTATTTGGATATCACTATTGGTAAAAACAAAAAGGGGCAACAGTTTGAGACTACCATCTATAGAAAACCTACCTACTCTAATACACTATTGCACTTCAGTAGTTTCCACCCTTTACATCAGAAGAAGGCATTAGTAAAAGGACAGGGGGTTAGATTAGCCAGGATGGTATCTGAAAAACATGAATTCCTGGATCAAATTAGCACCCTTAAGGGGATATTAGTTAACAGGGGATATCCTGGAGAATTTGTAGATAATACACTACAGGAGGTAATTACAAAAAGAGAAATGGATTATTTTTCCCACTATTAGGTAAAGCTATTGATGCCACTATGACAGAGAAGACTAAAAATGAGAATAAAATATTCAATAGGGTTGGTACATTTAAATTTAATATACATTATAATAATATCATGAAAATTATCCAACATAATTGGAATTTATTCAACACCAGTAAGGAGTATTTGGATATAGTGGGTATGGGACCCAACATAGTGTATAGAAAAGACACCACTATAAAAAACATGTTGGAGAATACAACAGAGTTTTATTCTGGAACTAAAGGTATGTTCAAATGTGGTTTCTGCTTACAATGTCAGTCTATTATATAAGGAAACTAAATAAATATTCCAAATTTTGGTAAATTTAAACATAAAAATAAGTTTTCCTGTAGTAGCAAGGCAGTAGTATATATAGGAATGTACACTCAGTGCCCTTGTTTCTATACTGGCAAAACTATTAATGCCCTTAGGAGTAGAATGTATCAACATTTCTATGACATCAAAAAACAGGAAATAAAAAATGTGTTAGCTGTTCATGTTAAAAATAATGATGGTCATTCTTTTAAGTTTTCAGTCCTTGAACAAGTGACTTTAGGGGATAGGGGTGGACCCCTGAATGATTATCTGGAATCTAGGGAACTTAGATGGCAATTAAGAACAAATGCAACATATTATCCAGGTTTGAACACCAATGTTTCTGTCAGCACTCTCCTCAGACTAAAGACAGAGGGATATTTGTAAACATATTATAGCAATACATTTCATTATATTGATTTTCATTTATATATGTTTTATATATGTATGTGTATGTGATTTACTAAATTCTGTATGTGTTTCTTTAATATAACTATATACAAGGGTTTAATTAATTATGGTCAGCAATTAATTATGGTAATATGGAGGGTTGTGAAGGTATTTGTTGGGTCAGTGTTTGTGTAACTGTGATTCTGAAGACGTTTTTATTAAAAAACGAAAGCACTAAATCTATCACTGGTGTGGATCTGAGTTGTCTCTTCTTGGTGGTTTATCATTTTTATCTTGAACGGGCCATGTTGCATATCTTTTTAATTAAATTATTTAGGGACTGTTATTCCATTTCACAATAGCTGACATACTATTTATTGGTTTAAGGGTTTAGACACATTCTTCTGGTCCCATATATATGTATGGTTTCTGTATTTTTTTGTGTCGGCCATTAAAGCCAAGAAATTATTTTTTATATTTTTCAGGTTGTGTTTTTGGTGTGTGTGTTTTTTTCTTGTTTTTTTCCAGTTCGTGGCTTTTGATTATAGTGGTACGCAGCATTGTGGTTATTTGGTTTTAAGGGAAGACGAATGCTTTTAGCATCACCACAAGGGCTAGCTACAGTATCGCTATTTCAAACTGATGGGAAGTCATTCTTCTGATTTGGAATTAACGAATGTCTGTTTCCATATCTAAAGCTATTGAATTAATTCTGGTTCGCTTATACATGGTTTATATCTTAGTTTTTGATTTTGATGGCAGTGATACGCAGCATTGTGGATTTTTTTGTTCAATAGTGAATGAATACTAAAATATTACCACAAGGGCTAGCTATTGTATCACTATTGTGTTTTGATCGGTAGGTTTCCTTTTGAGTCAGAGCCAATAAATGCTTGTTTCTAATCAGTTATAATTCACACCAATGAACACAATTTGTTTATCTATATGGTATATATGATTGACACACTATAGTTACCTTTTCATTTATTTGGGACCTGGTTTGTGTCTAACCTCTTCATATATATATATATATATATATATATATTTTTTTTTTTTTTTTTTCTAAATAGTCTGTTTTGAATGCCTTAATTTAAGGGCTCTTGTGTTATTATTATTGTTGGTGGGTTTAACTGTTCCCTTTCCTTTTACATTTTGTCATTGTTGTGCAATATGGCTTTGGTTCCATTAATCTGAGGTCTTGCTTCAGACATGAATGACCTGGCAGTTTTTGGGCTAGGCCCATCCAATAATGATAATCAATCAAGGGGTTTGGATCATGACCCTGATACACAATGTAAAAACATTTTTCTCAAGTTGGGTAAAAGTATGAAGGGACTCCGAACAAATGTTTGGCATCTACGCCTATTTAAGGCTTACCAACTCAAAAAGGTTACTCCATGGGGTCTTAGGGTTAAGGTACAGCCCCTTGTGCAAAATATTGATGAGTCATTAACTCATGAATGTACCAATATTCAACAATCTGCCTCTATGGGGTTTGTGGATGCCCTAGCGAGTTTTTATGAACGGGCTGTTAAACAAGGGATCAATGAGGTTGAAGTGTTATGTTTGGAGGCCAACAAATTTGAATCAACAGGGTCTTTTACCTCTTGTGTTAATCAGCTAACTGCTGAGTTACTCAAACTTGAACATAGCCTAAAGGAAAAGAAACTCGAGAAGTTTCAAAGAGATGTAGGAGATTATGAGAGTGGTAAACCTTTTGAAACACCCAGAAATTTTACTTTTAGGTTTCCAGACAGGAAATTTTCTGCTCCTAAGAGAAAAAGACCCAAATCTATTTTAAAAAGGCATTCTGAGTCATTCAGTTATACATCAGGGGATGAGACATCTTCTAACACTGAAGGGGAGGGAAACCACACAAACGCCTCATCTGATCCCAAGAGACGGAGTTTGTCACACCCTTTGGGGTCAGGCCTAAGCGACGAGCAGGGAGGAAGCACAAAAAGTACCAGACCAGTAGACAGCTTGGAGGGTCTGTTGAAACTAATGACCGAACATTAGTTAATTTTATGAATGTTCATAATATTTCATCTGTACACCTCTCTGAATTGGAAATTAAAGTTCTGAACAGAGGTCTTAATTTTGGCCCCAGCTTTTTTTGTTCCAGAATATACCCTAGCATAGGATGTGGTCAATTTCTGTTGTTTGTTGAATCTCAAATTGTTTTTTGAAAATTAAACTAATCAGGATGTTCATGACTTTAAATTTAAGAGATCAACTTTTAAACCACCTATGTCACATACAGTATCCATGTTCCAGGCTAACGTTCTTAAAGATTAGCATTGTAACCTTAGGGAATTTCAGTATTCCTATAACAACCTTTCTAAGGATGAAGAACAATGTATTGAGAGTTTGAGGAACAATAAGGAGATTGTCATTATACCAGCAGATAAGGGTGGGGTGATAGTGGTTCAGGATTGGGTTGATTATAAGGCTGAAGTTTTGAGGAAACTTGGTGACAGCAGATATTATAAGCACCAAATAGACCAGCAAGGCAGCACAGAGTTCAATAAATTTATTAGATACTGGTATAAATAACAAACTAGTTTCGGCAAACAGCCTTCTTCAGTGTAAAACAGTATAGTCAAGTTCATTTGGGTCATCATTTAAATACATATCAAGAGCCAATCAAAAATTGAGCTCATGAATATTCATAAATTTGAAACATATTTTTAAGCACTTGAAATTTGTCATACAAATATACAGTGGAAAATATATATACTAGTGAAGTCCGTCCTTAACAGGAAAGATAACCACCAAATAAATACATACATAAAATTACACAAGTTGTTAGTATATTGTGGCATGTCCATCTAGCCATGTATTCATACTCATATTCATATTTTTGTCATTCTGTATTTGATTAGCCACTGGCACTAGCTATTGAACAATTCTTCAATAAAGGCACCAAAGGTATTATATATCAAGTACTTATATTGAGAGGGCTCAGACATGCTATATTAAAAAAGGGCATGTGTTTGAGGGATTGAATTGTATATACGCGTGTGTGTATATGTGGATTTGCAGTAGGCAAAACAAGTAATAAGCATTATACAAAATATGAAAATTTGACCAACAATGGTAAAGGGTAAGACCCCAAACATAGAGGCTTGAACAATTCTTCATTGAAGGCACCAAAGGTATTATATATCAAGTACTTATATTGAGAGGGCTCAGACATGCTATATCAAAAAAGGGCATGTGTTTGAGGGGTTGAATTGTATATACGCGTGTATGTATATGTGGGTTAGCAGTAGGCAAAACAAGCATTATACAAAATATGAAAATTTGACCAACAATGGTAAGGGTAAGACCCTGAACATAAAGGCTTGACTTCCAGGACTAGAGGTATGATAATAAGTGCATTGTCTACGAGGGTTTTCCGCAAGTACCCGCAATATAACACCTTGTTACATGCATCAAGTTTACATCCCCGTCACACTATCAGGAGTATTCCCATATCCCAATTTATACGTATCAAACGTCTCAGTTCCAACATTGAGGAATATCAATTGGCCAGTAGGGATCTCAGTCAGAGGTTTACCAATAGGGGATATGATAGATTCGATATTGTGTCTGCTCAGAGTAGAGCTAACAGTCTTGAGAGGGATGACTTATTACATTATCAGAATAAGAACAAAAATCAATCCTCCCGCAATACATGTGTCAGATTCATCACCACTTATGGTAGAAACATTAATATGATCAGAAACATTATCAATAAACATTGGAATATTCTATTGGCCAATGACAAGTTGCAAAGTATTTTGGGACCCCGTTGTCTTTTTTCATACAAACGTGGTAAAACCCTAGGCTCCTACTTTTCACATTTTAAACATATGGCAAGTGGGGGGACTATTTATAAACAATTGACACTTCATGGTGATGAACTTATTGGTTCATTCCCTTGTGGCCACTGTGGTTCCTGCCAACATATGCTCAAATCCAAGGAGTTTACCAGTCGTAATACAAGTAGAGTTTTTGATATTAAGATCTTTGGTAACTGTAGTAGCGATTGGGTGGTGTACCTGGCCTCCTGTTATTGTGGGGGATTTTATGTTGGACAAACCTCTAGAGCTTTGAGATTTAGAATGAATGAACACCGCAGTGATATAAAAAACCATAAGGAGACCAGCGCCTTATATCAACATACACTAAAACATCCTCAGGCTAGGTTCACCTTTATGGTCATTGATCGTATTTCTGGAGACAGAACCAACAAACAGGGTTGGCATGGGTTACTGGACCAAAAAGAGAAATATTGGATTACTACATTGGGGGGTCTATTTCATCCAGGACTGAATGATCATTTATAGGAGAACATGGTTAGTCTGTAATAGTATATTGACAAATAGGACACTAAGTTGTGGATTTTATTTGTCTCTTTTTTATATGTCGTTATATATATGGATTATGAACCTTAAAATACTCTGGTTCGGTATTGATCAGGGTTCTGGATATTGAACCATTTGGGCCATCCCGCAATATTATTTATGACATGGGCGGTGTCCAAGTGTAGTTAATGGTCAATCTGTATTCCTGTGGTTGTAGGATTAACAGGTACCTAATATGCCGGTCTTTTGACTAAGCATTTATATATGTTAGTTTAACATCACCTAAAACTAGTTGCACTTATTATCATACCTCTAGTCCTGGAAGTCAAGCCTTTATGTTCAGGGTCTTACCCTTACCATTGTTGGTCAAATTTTCATATTTTGTATAATGCTTGTTTTGCCTACTGCTAACCCACATATACATACACGCGTATATACAATTCAACCCCTCAAACACATGCCCTTTTTTGATATAGCATGTCTGAGCCCTCTCAATATAAGTACTTGATATATAATACCTTTGGTGCCTTCAATGAAGAATTGTTCAAGCCTTTATGTTTAGGGTCTTACCCTTTACCATTGTTGGTTAAATTTTCATATTTTGTATAATGCTTATTACTTGTTTTGCCTACTGCAAACCCATATACACACACACGCGTATATACAATTCAACCCCTCAAACACATGCCCTTTTTTAATATAGCATGTCTGAGCCCTCTCAATATAAGTACTTGATATATAATACCTTTGGTGCCTTTAATGAAGAATTGCTCAATAGCTAGTGCCAGTGGCTAATCAAATACAGAATGACAAAAATATGAATATGAGTATGAATACATGGCTAGATGGACATGCCACAATATACTAACAACTTGTTTAATTTTATGTATGTATTTATTTGGTGGTTATCTTTCCTGTTAAGGACGGACTTCACTAGTATATATATTTTCCACTGTATATTTGTATGACAAATTTCAAGTGCTTAAAAATATGTTTCAAATTTATGAATATTCATGAGCTCAATTTTTGATTGGCTCTTGATATGTATTTAAATGATGACCCAAATGAACTTGACTATACTGTTTTACACTGAAGAAGGCTGTTTGCCGAAACTAGTTTGTTATTTATACCAGTATCTAATAAATTTATTGAACTCTGTGCTGCCTTGCTGGTCTATTTGGTGCTTTCTACTTGGTTTGGACCGT
Source organism: Protopterus annectens (assembly GCF_019279795.1). NCBI lineage: Eukaryota > Metazoa > Chordata > Ceratodontiformes > Protopteridae > Protopterus > Protopterus annectens. The sequence goes on from NC_056745.1 coordinate 901,706,547, forward strand.
GCATTCCCTCGTGCATAGGACTTGGTTTGCTCAGCAGATATTATAAGGCCATGCCCCTGGATCCAACCCATCACTTCGAGACCAAAATTGATTATTTTTTGAGTAAGCCCAGGGAAGAGGGCATTATCACCGACTCAGATAGGCATCAACTTACAGTTCTTTTCCCTGAGTAAGCAGTATTTCTATCTATTACCCAAAATACACAAGGACGCTAGATGCCCTCCTGGTAGACCTATAGTATCAGGGCAGGAATCCATCACTGAACCACTTTCTGAATATTTAACACACTACTTAAAATCATTACTCTCTATGGTATGGTCCCGAATTCAGGATACTACACAATTTCTTGACATTATATCAGACATGCAATTGGAACCACATTGGTTAATGTGCACCTTGGATGTTACCTCTCTCTATACAAATATCCCACAATGGGCGGGTTTACTGGCCTTGGAATTTTGGCTGGGGAGATCAGGACTACACCAACCAGGTTTCAACACATTTTTAGTGTGTCTGGCTGAGCATGTCCTTACTAGTAATGTATTTTATTCTCAGGACCAATGCTTTTGGCAGGTCAAACGTACAGCAATGGGTGCATCTTTTGCACATACCTATGCAGACCTGTTTATGGCCTATATTGAGGAGGAACTTATCTATGACTCTAGTCATAATTTATATATTGAGGAAATAGATATTTGGCGGCGATATCTTGATGATTGTTGGGTGGTTTGGAGATTGTATGACATTTATCTGCATGAGTTCATTGGTTATCTTAATGATAACAAATGGGGAATTGAATTCAAAGTGAATTTCCATAGGTCGAAGATTGTTTTTCTTGATGTTGAAGTCAATAGGAACCCCGATGATAACTTAGCTACATGGTTCTATAGGAAATATCCCAAATATGATTCATTTTTGCATGCCACCAGCTTCCACCCCCAACATAGCATCCGGAATATCCCCAAATCTCTGTTCCTCTGGGTCAAAAGGATCTGCTCCAGCCAGGACTCCTATGAGGATACCAGGGATGATTTAATACAACGATTTCATGAGAGAGGCTACAACCCTGGGGTAGTTAGTACTGCTTGTCATTGGGCTTCTACCCACAACAGAACCAAACTTCTCCAATATAAGGAGAAACCTAAGGGCCTTTCTAGTCAACTGGTCTGTTTAGTGACCACATATGGACATAACACACAGGGGTTCATGAACATCATTAACAGACACTGGAACATACTTTTACTTTTGTCCGAGGACAGATTACACCCATTTCTGGGTAACAGATGTTCCTTTTCCTTTAGGAGAGGACATACATTAGGCTCCCTCTTTAGTCATTATAAGAAGGTGGGACCTGGTCCATTGATCTCCACTCAACGTACACTTACAGGTGACCCACTAATAGGCTGTATGCCTTGTGGACATTGTATTCATTGCTCTAAGGTTATTAAACAAAGGAATTCAGTAGCCGGAATATGTCTGGTTTTTGACATTAATTTTTGGGCTAATTGCAGTACAGAGTGGGAAATCTACTTAGCTACATGTTCATGCTCCTCATTTTATGTGAGACAAACATCTAAACCTTTTCGTCTCAGAATTGGGGAGCATCTTAGTGATATTAAAAACAAACATTCTACAAATGCTTTGTATAAAGATGTGTGTAAACACAATACTGCATTTTTTCATTTTATTGTTATTGATTGTATTGTTGGGAAATGCAGGGACAACTCAGGATGGCACAATATACTTGATTTTAAAGAATGTAAATGGATTATTAAGCTAGGAGCTTTGTTTCCACCTGGACTTAATGGGCATTTATGATGGACCAATGAACAGTTGCATGGTGTATATATAAATATATGTATGTTATGTTGTTCATGTTTTTTTCCTCATTGAAGAAGGCTATTACGGCCGAAACCGGTTTGGGGCAGGTAGTAAGGTTTATATTTCCCTCTGCCTTCGTCATGCAATATCACTTGGTTTTATCTGATTAAAATAGGGAATTTACACCTTTTTGCTGGCTCTTTTTGTGGTTAATACAATGCTGATCTCATCCCTTCATAGACACTGTATGCCTCACTTGTACTCATTATTCTCCTGTGGTGTTGGTTTCTGATAATGTGCTGTATAGATGGTATATCTAGATAGCTAGGTAATTCAGGTCCACCCCTGCTTAAATAGTGTGACCGTGATTATTGTCATGTACCATTGGCCAGCTCACAACCACCTTTATGTACTCTGCCACTTATGAGATGGATTTACAGTGGCACAGTGTTACATTAGCAAACTGTAGCATCCACAGGGGAAAAAAACATTTGGGTCACGCAGTGATAACATAATGCTAAAATAACTGCAGTATCTCACAGCTGGTGTGCAAATTCCCCTGTATTGCATGTCTTTGATAGTGTGCTTTGTACATTGTGTAACTAGATATATCGGATATTTGAGGCCATCTGTGAGTCTGTCTTTCACAATCATACTGTGTATACTACCCTTCAAAGACAAATATATGATGTGTAGCTATGCATTGTTATTTTGCACTTCAACCACTTTTTAGCATAAACATCTAGCTAATAAACAGTGGTGATGTCATCCATTTAACTGTGCACTAACCCAGTTGTACCTCAGTATATCATGTGGCACATGTGATTCAGGCACTAATCCGTAGTTTGTGATCTTAGGTAGTAAGTTTAAATCCAACCATTACTGCTCAGACTATGTTATATCAGACTTATTGTGACTGTACATGTCACTAACACTGTTGTCCAACACATCTGCTGTGTGCACACATAGATGGTTTACTCCTTTTACAAAAAGCTATGATAATTTCTCATATAGCACTGCTTTTATTCAGAATAATGATGACATCTGATTACATTTTCCTTACATAACTTATGTAGGAAGAGTTATCCTCTGGCACAAGGAAATGAGATGACATGCTGTATGTTGTTGCCTTAGTACAGCAATTGCAGGCACACATATCCCTTGCAGCAATAACATGATGTAATGCCTTGTCATATGGACATATCTCACAATTATAGTGGCATTTCTACCATGGTATATTCATCCTATACAACATCATGCATTTTCTGTTGTCAGATGCTCATGTGTTTAACATCATTCAGTGGCTGTTAACATTGTTGAGCCTTATACTGTAATGCATGAATGACATCCACATTTATGAAGTGTACTTTTAACATGGGAGAGGTGTCCACCATCCCTTTTATCTCAAAGAGATTGTTTATGACACATACATATGATGTAATAAGATGACACAGGTGGAGTGTCACAGTTGTGTTAAGACTTCCACTGTGGCACTTTTGGTTCATCCACATGTAATTAGTTGGTAGAATCACGCAACTTGCTGTTCAATTCCTATAAGGGCAACATTACATGAATGTACTGAAGTTACATAAACACCATTGTATCTAGTGATTACTATCCATTTTTATGTTGGACAATGATATAGCATCAAAGGTTGTGACTGCATGGCAGTGAAATGGTTATTTGGGCATTATCTGGGGCATATCGTGCTGTGCATTCTCCTGTGGCATGTTCATTGAGTATTGGCTTGTATAGCATACCTATACAGATAGATTGTGTTTCAATTTTGGGACAGTATGTGTACTTCACAATGGATCACAAAAACGATGGAAGGTAGCACACCAACGACTATAAATCCACCAAAATGCTACTAGAGTCGCAGAAAGAGTGCCAAAAAAGATTTTATATTGAATTTATTAACGCTCTTCACATAACCATACAGAAACACGCGTTTTCGTCCCTCTCCACCAGGACTTCATCAGACAACTACCTATTAAAACCTTTCCATTTTTATACTTTAATTAATAACAAATTATCCAATAAATTCATCCATACAATTAAAAATAAGATTCAAATACACCAATCCTGTTTGACCATTCATGAATATTTAACAGGACTAATACATATTCATATATCAAGACTTCTGAAATCATTCAAAGACTCTTGTGAAACAGCTCCATCTAGTGTGCAAATTCTGCAATACCATACCAAATTTCATTTTTACACTTACAAAAATAATAACAATTATAAAAATTAATTGACCTATTTATAACTTACTATAACAATCTAAATAAATATTGTTAGATTACTTATAAATAAATAAATAAATTTTATATAATTTATACATAATTTATAATAAACATATTAATATATTTAAAATGTATTTAAAATGTTAAAATATCAAATTAAAATATTGTTGTTGTTACCAGGATCATTCTTATTGAAACTTCATTCATTTTTTCATACTTTGTTAGCCTTTAGCTTTAATAATGGTTTCACAGAAACCATATCATTAAGACCCGGTTTTCTACTTGCATCTAATCTCACTTGCCACCACAGTTCCTTATTCTCCAGAATGTCTTCCCATGGGCCCCCTCTTATATCACGTTTGACTTGCTCTATTATAAACCATAAATAATTAGCTTCCTTACAGTCTATACAATGCTTATATAAAGCATTTGTCTCTTTAGACCTACTAATGTCGTAAATGTGTTCATATATACGTCTTTTTAGGGACCTCTCAGTCTTCCCTATATAAAATGAAAAACATTTCTGACAAATAGCTATATATACCACTCCTTGGGTGTCACAACTATAATGATCCCTACCTCTTAATTTCATATTCCTACTTACAATACTTATCTTTTCTGCGTTCATTATATATGGACATTGTTTGCACCTTCCACATTTGAAGGTGCCTTTCTTCCTATAACATGTTACTCTATTATTCATTGTTTTACTTTTAAACATGTTACGTATACATATTGGATTTTTATATATGACAAGGGGTGTCATATATTTAATTTCTTCCATATCTGTGAAGGATATAAATTTCTCCCATTCCTTATTTATTATACTTTTTATATTCCTATTAATAGAATTGAACTCTACTATTAATCTTTTTTGTGTATTTTTATCATTCCCTTTTCCACACTTATTTTCATTCAAGTTCATATTCTCCATTATTCCTTTGATGGGTTGAAATCTATCCTTCCTACCAATTTCCACTTCTTTCCTAATGTCCTGAATAAAATTAATTGGATAACCCCTTTCTAGGAACATAGTTTCCAATTTATCACATTCTTGTGTGAAGTCTATGTCCCTACTCGTCATCCTTGAACCCCTCACAAACTGTCCTTTGACTATGTTTTTCTTACAATGTGAGGGGTGGGAACTATTATAATGCAGGTAGGAATTACAATATGTGGCTTTTCTAAAAACCCTAGTTTCAAATTTTTGGTCTATTTTAATAACCTCTACATCTAAGTAGTTTAAAATGTCCTTATTTATGACATACGTAAATTTCAAGAACTTTGTAGACAAACTAATATATTCAAAGAACTCATGGAATTTTTGTATTCCTCCAGTCCAGAAAATCACTATATCATCCAAGAATCTGTGGTATAATGTCCAGTATTTATTAAAACTGGAATTAATGACATATTTTTCTTCCCATTTTGAAAGAACTATATTCGCATACGTGGGAGCACATGCTGCTCCCATGGACACCCCACTAATTTGTTGATAAAATTCACCATCGAATATTAAAAAATTATATTTCAATACGGTATCCATGAGAGCAACTGTAGCTACCTTATCTTCGTGTGTCATTTTATGATCTAAATAGATGCTTTCCTCAAAATAATCCATCCCTTCCTTATAAGGGATACAAGAAAACAGGTCTATAATGTCAATTGTTATAAATATTAAATCTTCTTTATATACTTCAGGTGTGAGTTCCCTTAAAAAGTCCCATGAATCTTTTAATATAGTTTTATTGTCGACCCAAATGTGCTTTGCTTTTTCATCTACGTATTTAGCCAAGGGTACTGTCTTAGCTCCCTCAGATGTAACTATGGGTCTAAGGGGGGGGGGGGTTATCTTCATCCTTATGAGTTTTGGGAATCCCGAAGATAGTGGCTATTCTCGGGTTTCTATTTTCAAGATATCTATGTGTCCTAACATCAATTACTTTCTCAATTAACAAGTTTTCTAACACCATATCAATCTTTTTATATGCTATTTCAATTTCATTCTTTGATACTATACTGTATTTACTTTCGTCTCCCAAAATAGAATTCATTTTAGCTTCATACAATATTTTATCCATGATTACAATACCCCCTCCCTTATCCGGTTTCATGATTCTCACACTCTCATTATATTTTAATTCATTTAATATTTCATTTTCCTTTTCTGTCAAATTATAATTAAGTCTATTATTGCCCCTTACTTTTCTAACTTCTTTTTCTAATACATGTTCTAAGTTCTTAAGCTGCGGTAAAAGTGGTGGGTTATATACAGAACTCCTAGTCAATCTTACCCCTTCACTCTCATTTCTTTTAAACCCAGCTCTTGTAGTTAGGATAGACAAATTAATTTTCCTAATAAATAATTTGATATCTAATATAGTTCCTGCTACTTCCCCTTTCTTAGTTGGAATATACTTTAAACCCTTACTCAACAAATTAAAATGATCCTTAGTTAACAAAACATCACTGAAGTTATAAATAGAGAAACCTCTATATGTACCTTTGTCTTTATTAAAAATAATATCTTGGGAATCATTCAACTTTGTACTGGATGAGGGGATACAACTTAATATCTTCCCCTCCCCCTTCTCCCCCCTCTCATGTGAAAATTTCCTCTCTTAGCCTGGGGTGGTTGAACTTCATCTCCATTGTTCCTTAAAGGGGGAAATTCTTCATCATACATTTCCATTCTCCCCCATCCCTCTTCGTTGTCTCTCTTATTATAATTCTGTTGATGAAACATTTGATTCTTAAAAGTATAATTGTTTCTTTTACTATTGATGTATGCAGGTTTGGGGTAACTGGTATTATTATTATATTCTTTGATATCCCTATCCAGTTTTCCCATTTTGCGCTGTATGATAATTTCACATTTAGAGTCTATGTCATTTCGAATCTTAAAATACTTTTCTTTCTCTTCTCCAATATTGAAAATTAAATCATTCTTGATACATAAATCTAATTCATGAATTTCTTTTCCCAATATTTCCTGTCTTCTAACATTGTCGTCTATAATCAGCTGGACTACTTCCAGCCCACATTTATTAAACACTTTCACCAAATTTTCATGAAACAATGAACCATTCTCCACATTATTGGGATATTTATACATCCTAAGCCCCTTAGGGACTATCTCTTTAAATAAACATTCATTGAGATATGCATTCTCAATACTCAATGTCCTGTATTGTGTCATTAGTTTAGTTAGTTCATTTAATTTAGCTGCATAAGAACGACCTTCAGTACGGTTTTTGTAAGCTTGCTGATTGTCATCTTTAAATAAATAATCTTTCTTTAACCACTCATTTGTGGTTTGATATTCCAAAACAACAGTACCTTTAGATAGCAATGAAGACTTCGGTCTAGCCCCCTGCGAACTATAGTTCCTTTCCGTCATTTCAGTTCTTTCCGTTCCTTTCACCAAAACACTAGGCGTTCTCATGGGGTTAAAACTCGTCCCTTCAATGTCCTCAGGGTCGCCGGCTGCATCTTCACCGCCAATAAGCTCCCTCTTTCTTTTGGACGTTGGCCCCAAGAGTCTCTCGGATATACCGCCATCAGAGTGTATCGCTGCCTTACCAGGCAGTAAGGTTTGACACAAAGGAGTAAGCAGGTCGATTAGTTCTGTCAATTGGCCAATGAGCTTACGCGTCTGGCTCACTTCTTCTTGCACTTCCGTACTCATGCTACTGTGTTCAAAATACACAGTCAAACTGCAACTCAGGTCCACCCGATAAACACCAAGAATCACAAAAACGATGGAAGGTAGCACACCAACGACTATAAATCCACCAAAATCAAAGAGATTGTTTATGACACATACATATGATGTAATAAGATGACACAGGTGGAGTGTCACAGTTGTGTTAAGACTTCCACTGTGGCACTTTTGGTTCATCCACATGTAATTAGTTGGTAGAATCACGCAACTTGCTGTTCAATTCCTATAAGGGCAACATTACATGAATGTACTGAAGTTACATAAACACCATTGTATCTAGTGATTACTATCCATTTTTATGTTGGACAATGATATAGCATCAAAGGTTGTGACTGCATGGCAGTGAAATGGTTATTTGGGCATTATCTGGGGCATATCGTGCTGTGCATTCTCCTGTGGCATGTTCATTGAGTATTGGCTTGTATAGCATACCTACACAGATAGATTGTGTTTCAATTTTGGGACAGTATGTGTACTTCACAATGGAAACAGCTTCCTTGTCAAAGAAGCATTGGTGTTATACTGCTCACTGTTGTGTAGACAGTAATGTGTAGCTCCTTCCCAGCATTCTGACTAAATCTAATTGTTTATATTATATTCACAATGCCTTTCTTAATGCATACATTAAATTCAGTTATTTATGACAGCCTCCATTGCTATCTGATGTGGCACATGCAGTCAAAACAGAGTTCTGGAAAAAGCCTAGAATAATAGGCAGATGTTTGAATCTTGTAACATGTCTGTCATACAACAGTGGCTTACACACAGACAATAGTTACAGCACATTTATACAGCCACATTTTTCAGGTCTTGTCATACAAGGTAGGGCATCCATACCCCTTATGATAGGAAAGTGCTGTAAGCCCTTCAAGGGTGTTCTTCACGACATAACTGATATGCGTACTTCTGTGGCATACATGATTGTTATGTATCTGTCTGATATCTGTCTTGGTGTGTGTTCAGAAATGACATGATGCAAATGTTTATTATGTCATTCATTGCTCAGAGGCATTAACTATTCTCAAAAGAATTATGCTCTGTATTGCATTTCCTAATCTAGACATTCCTTTATTACTAATGTTGTTTTTTTGTCACTTTATACAGCTTAACAGCAAATGAGGCAATCTGTAAATGTTACTTACTGTATGGCATGCAGCCCGACCATCAGAAACTGGAATTGGTTCTGTGTTACAACACTTTCTTGTGTGTTGGTGCTGTTGAATTGCTGTTATGTTACTGCACCCTGTTATTCTCTGTGAACATGCCCTATATAATGATGCCTGAGATGTTTGCAAGTTAACAATGTAAAACCTGAAATCATGAAATGTCACCCGATCTGTGTGGCCATTTGTCAGTTATGTATGTTGTGTGCTATTATATTATGATTTAGCATTTACATGACTACACAACACTTGCTTGTCTATTACATGTCTATAGGTGATAAACACCTTTCCTATGAGTGTCACATATTTCTTTGAACTCATGACCAATTGTGATTTACATAACATTACAGCTGTAAGTACATTTGTTCTTATGTATACATGCTGAGGTGGGGAATATAGCTGTGGTGCTGTCTTGTATACATACATTCCCTGTATATACAATTCATGTGCAATAACTGCAGTCTATGCATTCATCCTATAATGTATCTTCCACCCTTGCTGTTACCTTGACTTATCATATTATCAACATGTTTATCAAATACCTTGACTCATATTATTAACATGTTTATCAAATATTATCTCCCTTTTGTTACACTGCAGCTGCATATCCCTATCACACCCTTTGTTAGCACGTCTATTTTTATTTATATGCATAACACTGGTGTTATGTCATTGACATTTTAATTATCATTACATCAATATGGCAGGATTTATGTTAGCAATCTTTCTTTGACACTTCCACACATTGGCCTGTGGTATATGACTACTTTGTACCCATTTCTCTTTCCCTATTAAATTATTATGCAGTGCAAACCATTATTCTTTCTATACAATTCCTCCATTTCACTTTCCTCCTTCCGAATTCAGTGTGCAGAAGTATACTTCTTGCAGCAGCAACATGTAGTGAAGCTCAGATAACCAGTCACAGGAGGGGGGTCAGCTGTACCACCAAGGGGGATAGGAGCAAATGGGCTGGAGAGCTTTTATCTAGCCCAGGAATATTTAGTTCTTGTCCGTGTATTAAAAATGGACAGATTGGATACAGGTACAGAAACCACTGGAGTAGGTCCTATGGGATGTAAAAAATATATTTTATTGAGTGTTTTAGATAAACATACATTATTACAAGATAAACACCATTCTTACACTTGCAAACACAGTATAAATCATTGTACATTGTCAGCATCACTGCATTCTCAGTGATGATTCAATAGTAAATATAATCACATGACATAACATGCATGGATCCCATAACTGTTTATCCATTAACTCTCCAACAAACCGTATAAATTCTAAAGAACTATCTCAATTTCATTGTTGGTATTATCATACCTCACATTTGTACAGTTTACCTGTGTTTATAACCTAAAGACACCCTCCATCTTCTTCTTCTTCTTTCAGCTTTTCCCGGTTAGGGGTCGCCACAGCGGATCACCTTGTCCGCACATTGAATGGCAGTGGAGTTTTACGGTGTCGAGTTGCCAGCCCGGCGCCCAACCTTCCACAGAAGGCACACTCACACGCACACCTAGGGCCAATTTAGAGTGTCCAATCCACCTGCAGCATGTCTTTGGGATGTGGGAGGAAACCGGAGCACCCGGAGGAAACCCACGCGACCACAGGGAGGACATGCAGACTCCACACAGAAGGCACCCCAGCCAAGGATCGAACCGGAGAACCTCTTGCTGTGAGGCAGCAATGCTAACCACTGCACCACCGTGGCCGCCCATAACCTAAAGACACCCTCCATAACAACACATATTAATCTTCATTATGCATCCTGTTTTTAATGACAGACGAGAGTCCTTAGCAACCATATGGCACACATGGCCTTATAAATTCACCCCACTTCTCCTTGTACCATTTCAAACCAGGGTGTGCCTTTGATGCATACCGACACTTCAAAGAGAAAACGAACACATACCCACTCACATAGATACATATTGCTCTGCCCCTTTTGACATGCCACAACTATTTCATAATGTCATCTACTGTGATTTCTGCAATTTAACAAATGAGAGCATTACTTTATATCTAAATATATACCAAAGATAGAATATAATAGAACTAAGATATGATTCAGAAAAACAAATAAAAGAATTTTATCTAGACCACCATTTTCTGAGACTTGGTCATCCACATGGAGCAAAAATACAAACTGACCAAAAATAAACAAACAAAATGCTCCAAAAGCATACAGGAATTCAGCAATGCATTCATCCTACAGTAATTTAGTATTATAAATGAAAAGTCTTTCTGACTGGTCATGTAGATTGTCACTACAAAGTTAAAGAAGAATAAGAAACAATCAGGCAACAAAGAAAGCAAGAAATTTGCAGTAAGACAGTCAGACTTCCTTTACCAGCAACAAAATACAATCCCAAGGGCAGATCTTTGTTTCATAAAAAGGGCCAGGGCTCTAAGCCTCTGTTTAAACATTAGTGCATTGTAGTTTAATTAAAATGAAACCAGAGTGCTGCTGCCTTCTGTGTCTATATTGCAAAGTGTGCCAGTCATAAATTTTAGAGACTACTTTTATATTTGCATGAATATTTAATGTGAAAGCCTATTAGTACTACATAAATTAGATAGCTGTATTCAACTTGTACTACACTGTTTAATTTAAACATTGAGGTTCATAATATTTTATGCTATCTTAACACTAAAATGTTATAGCAGGAAAACTAATATGGTTGGCTTTGTATATTACAAACTATAATAAATCATAAATGCTGAAAAAAGGGGTTTACTATTAAAAGCTTCTCATTTTGCATAAAAAGTTTTACTGTTATTTTACTGCATGGAGGATTTGTGATCCAAAACTGAATTATCAGTAGAGGGAAAAGAACAGTTTGCCACAGTTTAAAAGAAGAATTATTTTTTTAATAAAATATGTTGAAGGAGGATTGAGGAAATGGCACAGAAATGGAACCTGAATGGCTGGTGCAAGGGGGGGGGGGGGTCATGCATCGTGCATCTGGCCACCTTGTTGGTGTGCCAGTAGCAGTAACATCCTTTTTTTTCTTTTTGCTGTTCAGTGGAAGAGCTGGGGAGGTATAAATCTAGCTATGGTAAGCCAATCATTTATAATGTAGGGATCGGCTTATTACAGTGAAGTGTTTTTTTTTTTTTGTTTTATTTGCTGTTCACTTGAAGAGCTGAGGCATAGAGTACAGGTTCATATCATTGGCCCAGGGCACTGGTTGAACCAACTACACCTCTGATACTGTACAATGAAAAAGACCTATTATGCTGTCTTCTTCTTAGCTTTGGGGGTAAGTGGGGTAATCAAAAAACTTCTCTTACATATTTTCTCTCTCTCTCTCTCTCTCTCTCTCTCTCTCTCTCTCTCTCTCTCTCTCTCTCTCTCTCTGAGTTCAACTTTGAACACTGAGTAAGTGTCATACTTTAATACCTCATTCAGTGCTTTGGAAATCACTACTAAATCTTAGGGAATGTTCCTCTCCCCTTGGGACTCCACATTTACTCCTCTTTTTAATTACTTATTTTCCTTTAGAACTCTGGTATACTATGTATTTTTATGTTTACCTTCTCCCCTGGCACGCCTGCAATATGATGCTGTATTAAATTCGTTCTACTAGGAAGTTCCAAAAACTCTTTATATATTAGTAAAACTCTTGTTTCTTGTGTCTTGTTTATGGGCATTAGACAAAGTATCATCTAACTAAAAAGCAAGGCTAGACTTCCCTAATACCTCACTATTGATTTCTGTTTAAGCTCACAAGCTGACTACAGAAGCTTCAACTTTCATGCATGGTTTTAGCACATTGTGATATGTTTGTTCTGGTTTTCTCTTTCCGGTCTGTCTTTTTTCTTAGTTCACTTTGTTGATTTTCTCTGCCATATCAAAAAGTCCTTGCCATTTCACTAGGAAGTAATTTTCAGAAGAGGAAACTATTACTTACATTTTGTCCAGTTTTAAACTAAGTATACCATTTTTACTGTACACCTTCTGCTTCACCACCCGTGCTGCTGCATATGTTCCTTAACTATTCGCCTAACAATTTTAAAGGACAACAACGGGATTCTATTATTAAATACTCAACTTCTCTGCCTTTTTTTCTTCCTATTTACAGTCCCTGCTATGAATAAACAACAATACAGCATTTAAAATATTTTAAATTAACTGTTTCTCTCTACTAGCACAGTACCCTACTGTACTGCAGTGGTTTCACTTTCAAAAAAACATTTATCCCACCCTGGAAAAGCTTGCTATAGTCTCCAATTCATTTTTGTGATCAAGGCCAATGAATACAGGTAGTTTTCTGGCCAATTCCCCTCCACAAATTGACATCACCATGACCATCCTAAAAAAAACACCCATGCTGTAATGTCATAGCTCCCTGGTCCTTCCCCTACCCATACAGAAAGTAAAGATTAGAACCAAGGAAATGGTACATGAGTCAAGTCTCCTGCTGTGAGTTGCCAATAACAGCAGATAGCTCAAATTACCATTATCACTTTGACAGCTAGGGAAGTTAGGTGTGAAGGGGATGGGAGATGAGTCGAAGTATTACACATAGCCGGCCTTAGGCATAGGCCAACTAGGCGGCTGCCTAGGGCGCCGCTCTAGCAGGGGCACTTTTCCAGTATTTATTTAATGTAGTTAGACCAGGATGGGGGCACCGGGTGGTGTAGTGGGGGGCGCCGTGGAGCCCTTTTGCCTAAGGCACCAGTTGACCTAAGGCCGCTCCATGGTTCACAAAAGACTGCAGTTTAGCCATTCTAAAAAGAAGCAGCAGTAAAAAGCACTTCAAAACTCTGTTCTGAGGCATTTGCACTGTTTGTGTTTTAAGTAGTCATTGAACAGCATGAAATGTTACTTAAAACCAACTGACTAAAAGACAGCAGTGTATGCATGTGAAATCAATGCAGTGACAGGAGCTTTAGGAAGAAAGAGGCCTACATGATGTAATTTTTTACAGACAAGCACTGCCTTGTGGGATACCTAGAGGCAGACTAAACAATCCTGATCACTTCAGGAAGCTAGGGCCCATGTGGTCAGACTCAGAAATTATGTATAAAAATATTTAAAAACCTGTAAATAGTCCCAGAGTGATGTTAAAATGTAGGAAACTGTGATGAAATAAACATGTCTTTTGAGTCTGTGGGTGTGGTTCTCCTTTAACTTATCTTGAAGATATATAAAGTGTGCTGTCACTCTTCTAAACAAGGATGTTTCCTCTTCCAAGTGTCCTTTGCAATGTCAAACAAGCCTCAGAAATGTTTATCATACAATAATTAAAATTAGGAATGTCTGCTCTGGAGAAAAGTAGCAGTAGTTCTCTGTTTATAGCCTTATCATTGAATATTCACAGTAGTGCTGCTTCAGGAAACTCAGAGGCAGAGTCATTCAATGGAATATATAATGGCAGCCATTACTGGTCTTTACTGATGGGCCTACAATATCAATGGCTATCTGGTTAAATAGGATTTCAGTAATAGGCTTAGGTATCAGCAGACATCTTAACCCAGGATGTAGTAATGCATTTGACATTCTAGGCAAGTTACACTGAAGTTTGCAATGTGTTTCACTACACCTGTTCAATAAGATCTAGCTAAAATTCTAGCTTTGATTTTGACCATCCCTAAATGTCATCACAAAATAAGACTGTGCCAGAAAATATGTATCTAACATATGGTGCAATACTTTGTATTTGTCTTTGTTTACCATGTAGAGCAAATCATTATTTAACTAAAATATGAGTATGGAATGGGCCAATCTACTCATATGTTCCCGTTCTGTTCTGTCCAGATTTTCTCTAGCCCTATTTACTGTAATGTTATTCCAGTCTGCTTTCCTAAAATTTTCATTCTTTATCTGAAAATCTGCCGAGTCAGGAACAGTTGGTTTTATAGGTTCATAGGTAGGTACTAGGCTATTGGCCCAAGGGGCTATATAAGCCTAGCCAAAAAGGTACCCTGGCTTTCGCCACCCAAGAAAATTATTTTCCTGTGCCCTTGTCGAGCAGAGCCATAGAAGTGATCCCGGGGTGAATTTCCTATCTCCCATCCAATCATCAAGATTTTTCTTGAAGAGTGATAATGAGGAGCTTGTTTGATATAGTTTGTTCCAGAGTATGGAAAGTCTCTGGGACAGGAATCTATCCCTCCAGCATGTTCTGTTTATTGTGGTGACAAGGTTTAGGTCCCTAGAGCATGTAGCTCAGAGGGATTAGGATTTCTTTACGTGGAGCATGTCCAGCAGCTCTGCGTTTGACGTAGCTTTGTATGTTAGACAGAGATCGCCTCTGAGTAGGCGATATGTGACGGAGTAAAGCTGGAGTTTTTTCAGTACATTAATGTGAAGTAGAGGTTGTAGCTTCTTTGAATATGAATTCAGGTATAGGTGTTTCTTCATTTATTTCTTCCTCTACAAAAGACAAATCATACCAAGACTTCTACTTTTTTTGATCCATAATGTTTGCCTAAGTAACGTCTGTATGTTAAGTGCCTGCTACTTTGAGTCCTATTTGACATTTCAGAGGTTAACAGTGGACTCTATTCAAGTTCCATTTTTTCTTAGTGGATTTATCAATAAAGATCTCTTCTTCATTGTCTCCACACAGACATCCTTCATTATATTAAAGACTGGAATCTTCTGACAAAGTTCCATGTCACTCACTATGTATGCTTCCTTTTCAGTTTTTTGCACTGACTTTTCTCTGGTACTACTAGATAACTTGTTTATGGTAATATACAGGTTCTTCTTGCCCTTCTTGTCAAAACCAGATTGTAATTCCTTTTAGAGTATCTGCATCTATTCTATTCCTTTATCAGGACTATGTATTTTGAACAGTGTATCTGTCAGGCTGCTGCTGCCTGATCATTCCTAGGGCTATATTCAGGACCAAGTACGGTTACTACCTTTACATCCTGACATTTCCTGATATTAAGCCACACCCCTGATTTAATGTAGCCATCCTCTCTTTGCATTAGGTGACTCCACCCCTTTTAACAAACTACATCTCAATATGCCTAGTTCAAATAACATATTCAACGACTATATGCAGTAAAGTACAATAAGCCATAAACAACATGTAAACATAAGCATTGGACACTAACAAATGAAATAGTGACAACAGCCGTGTTTCAGCTCTGAAGTTTGATGGTGAGGAAAATTAAAACAAATAATGACAATGTTGGTCCTCAGACCCCACACAAGCTATGCAGACTTCCTCTGCACACTTCTTAAGTTTGATTGCAAGGAAAGTTAAAGAAATAATGACTATACTGTCCAATCCCCCACCCTGCACACACACACACACACCTTACTACAATGTCTTTCTGTCCCGCTATACTCAGGGCAGGCTTTACAGTAGTAGAGGTCTGTGGTAGAGGCTCCTACTAAAGCTTGTGTCAAAATCCATGTATGTAACCTGGGTTTGGGGGCCACCAAAAGCGTTGAGGGTCTAGATGTATTGTAATGAATTTTATGCCTAAATTTTTGAAATGTAAGTATTTTTATACTACCCAGAAGAGTTGTGCATCTGCCTGCCAATACTCTGAGCCCACAGATAAAATAAATTATTTTCTTGCAGATATGTGCATGAACGCGCACACACACACACACACACACACACACACACACACACACACACACACACACACACACTACATATCTACGTACAGGCAAATTGGAGGAATGAAATTCATATATGTTATGTGTTTGGGGTGTTGGAGAAAACCAGCACCTATAAATAGAACACACACTGAGACAGTGGACATGCAGACTCTACACAGAAGGCAATGGCTAGGGACAAAGAGCACTCCAGGAAGGAAAATTCCAAAAAATATTTATTAGATACAATAATGTTAGCGTTTTCGTACAGAATAATATCTGTACTTCTTCAGACAGAAAAACATCACCAATATACTCACTTAAATACAACCCCTCAATTAATAACTCCACCTGTTATAATCACATGATCAGATTGAAATGAATTAATTTAAAAATGCTCAGTTTATCCATTAAAAACTTCTAAGTATGCGAATAATGAAGACATTTAGTTTAAATATGTATATATATAAATATATTTAAAAAATACATATAAACTACTTATGAAATACAAAATATATCATATAAAGATCATATAAAAACTTATAAAAACTTGTAAAAACTAAGCTCTATCTCATTAGGCTCCTCAATTTTAATATACATGCTACTGAGAAAATAAAAGGGTTAGTTAAGGGCATACACAGATCTCCCCATCCAGCACTTATAGCAACATTATTGACTGTATATATCTCAACAGGTCCACTTTATAATTTCGAAATACTGAAATCCCAAATTTCAGTATTTCAAAATTATATACCCGAATCACAAAATCACGAAAACACAGAAGCGCAAAATTCAAAATTCCGAAACTCTGAGATTTTGAATTAGAGCTTCTGGTGGTGCAGTGTGTGAATGAATGGGTGGAAGTTTAGGTAAGTATGTATGTGTATGTGTGCTGGTTATGGGCTTTAGTGTGTGTCAGTGTGTGTTGTGACTGTGATGTATGTGTGTGTGTGTGTGTGTGTGTGTGTGTGTGTGTGTGTGTGTGTGTGTGTGTGTGTGTGTGAGGGACTGTGAAATGTGTGGGTGTGAGTTTCCTTTGTGTCTGTGCGATCTAGGAGTTAGTATATTTAAGTACGGGGATGTGTGGGGCACAGCCCCTCACATGGGGGGTGCAGGGGGGGTTGCCCCCCAACTTATCTGTAGTGTAGGATTATCTGATTGATTGTGGGGGAAGTTTTGTGTATGTGCATGTGTGTGCTGTATGTGTATTGTACGTTTGGGATTTTAAATTTTGTGGTTATGGGGTTTTGGGATTTAGTGTTTTCGGCTTTGTAAGTTCAAAATACTGAAATTCGGGATTGCAAAGTGAATCCATCTCAAGACATCTGATTATGATAAAAAATTAAAGACCACAGTATAGAATAAACCATTAAACTAGCAAACATCAAGACCAGTCTTTTTCATCTCCATAAAGCTCCTCATCCCAGCAATTATAAACATTTTTGTTGAGCTTACCCCTCAGGTATTTGACAACAATATAAATGTAACAAGAATTATAGCTCTATGCTACTCACAAAAAAGTGGTAACCACAAACCACGCAGACCTTAGCACAAGAATCAAGGATATTTTCAAGGATATTTTCCAGGCCATCTTGGATTGGAAGAGGCCTATCTGTACTTTTATGAGAGAATTGTGTTTGATTGGCACCTGACTGGTAAAGGGAGGCCGATCTAGTGCTTGGAATAAGCATCCTCACTGGTTCTTTTGAATTTTGTTAGAGTTTTTTGTTCAAGTTTTAGCTTCTGCTATTTAGGTCCTGCATCCGAGCAGAGTTCTGCTTGTTTGTACCAAGCTGAGCTGAGGTGGGCTATCAGCCAAAACTCTGATCTGAGATACCAGATGACTAGAGGCTTTTGAGTTTCCAAAAAACATAAGTTGCCTATTTTTCTGCTTATTTATACTATTTACTGCATTTTTTATTGCCTGCTGCATACTTTTATACTGTATTTATTTACTGTGTACTAAACTACACTGTTATACTGCAACTGACTGCTACACTATGCCTGTAAAATAGAAGTTTATTGCTGTTTTACTGTTTAGCAAGCTTTTTTATTGTTTCCACTGTTTGTTAAGTATTTACTGGTATTTTTGCACTGTTTTAAAGCTGTCTGTTCTGCCTGCTCTACTTTTCCCACCAAGCAGTACTTAATTAACTGATCTGTTAACTGTTTAAATCATTCTTTAGAGCTTCCTGGATGATTTTCTGCTGTTTTAAACATTTTTGTTCAGTGTCTCACTGCTATTTTTCTGCTTTGCTAAATATTCTCTAGTATTTCTCACTGAAACTAGGGTAGCTACTAGCTGTAGCATAGTCCATATCCAGGCCTGCTGCTTCTGGAACTGTTTGTCGTGGTCTGTTTGTTCTGAGAACATTTTCCAGGCATCTTGAATTGGAAGGGGCCTAGCTGCACTTTAGTGAGAGAACTGTGTTTGACGGTCACCTGACTGGTAAAGGGAGGCCAGTCTAGGGCTTGGAATAAGCATCTTCATTGCTCCTTTTGAATTTTGTTATTTTTTTTTTCAAGTTTTAGCTTCTGGTATTTACGCCCTGCATCTAAGCAGGTTTCTGCTTGTTTCTACTGAGCTGAAGTGACGTGAGCTAAAAGCCACAACTCTGAGCTGAGATACCAGATGACTAGGGGCTTCTGAGCTTTCTAAAAACATATGTTGACTATTTTTCTGTTTATTTATGCTATTTACTGCAATTTTTATTACTTGTCACCTACTTTTATACTGTATTTATTTACTGTGTACTAAACTACACTATACTGCAATTGGTTACTACACTGTGCCTGTAAAATCAAATTTTATTGCTATCACTGTTAAGCAAGCTTTTTTGTTGTTTCCACTGTTTGTTAAGTATTTACTGGTATTTTTTCACTGTTTTAAAGCTATCTGTTCTGCCTGCTCTGGTCCCCCCCCCCCCCCCCAAGCAGTACTTAATTATCTGATCTGTTAACTGTTTACATCATTATTTAGAGCCTCCTGGCTGAGTTTCTGCTGCTTTAAACATTTTTTTTCAGTTTCTCACTGCTACTTTTCTGCTGTATTAAATATTCTGTAGTGTTTCCCGCTGAAGCTAGGGTAGCTAGTAGCTGTAGCATAGTCCAGAGCCAGGCCTGCTGTTTCTGGAACTGTTTGTAGTGGTTTGTTTGTTCGGAACAAATTTTCCAGGCTATCTTGGAATGGAAGGGGCCTATCTGCACTTTTGAGAGAGAATAGTCTTTGACTGGCACCTGACTGGTAAAGGGAGGCTGGTCTAGGACTTGGAATAAGCATCCTCATTGGTCGTTTTGAATTTTGTTAGAGTTTTTTTTTTCAAGTTTTAGCTTCTGGCATTTAGGCCCTGCATATGAGCAGGTTTCTGCTTGTTTGCATGTCAAGCAGCACCACGCACTACCGCTCAACTGTGCGCCAAAGTCGGCAGTTAAAGTCAACAAATTTTCCCTTAAAACCCAGGCAGAAATATCTATTCGCCAAGCTCCTCCATAATCGTTTCTGAAAAGCCACCCCTAGTGACAACAGTCTTCAACCTAGCTTTATGAACAGTTGTACTACCCTTCTTTCTCCTGCCAACCTTGTTGACTTGGGTCTCTTGAGGCAGTGTTGCAATTGCCTCATGTAAGCATATAACCCACTACTAATAACACAGTCTAGTACAGAGTGCGAGAGATTTATTTACATCAAGAATCTAGAATCCATGCTCTCTCTCACTCAAAACAGTAACATAGAGAAGGTTGTCAACTCACTCACCACTACATATTCACATAGTACCACTATTCATACACATACCACTACTCATACACATAGTATGTATCAAAAAAGTAATACCAAATATGCAGAGGTTCTCTCGAAAAACTTACCAAAACACCAGAGACCTCCAAAGCACAAGTCTGCTACAGCTAACACATTCTCCACAGCACCCATGACACATAGTAACACCAGTGTTTCAGCCATCAAGCCCATAAGACATAATACACAAAAAAATAATTTTCTTGTCATTGGAGACTCAATAGTGAGACACACATATGTCTCACTCACCAAGTTGGACAAGGAGAAAGTCACAGTCAGCTGTCTGTCCAGTACCAGGATTCAACAAATCAATCATGCACTCAGGTCTCTCAGTAACAAGTACCATTATGACTCTGTCCTAGTTCATGTTGGTGTGAATGACCTCAGATGTACCTCAGTGGACTTTATGAAGAGAGACATGGTCGAACTCTCTGATTATGTGTCCCAGGCAGGTATCTCCCTAACCTTGAGCAGCATACTACGCTCACCTAGAATGGTACCACAGTATAAACACAAATGATTGATTTCAATAATTGGCTTAGTTTTGGGTGTTATTCCAAGGGGATCCAGTTCCTGTCTGCCTAGGAAGCCATGGTTTGAGTGCTTCTATTGTAATTATCCCAATCAGATCAAGCCCAGTTCTCCTGGGTGGCATCTCTTATGAAGACAATGAAGTGCAATTTGATGTTATCATCCTTACAGAGATTCTTTAGTGGTGGTGTGGTCTTTGTATGGTCATTTATTCATAGAGACTGATAAAAATGTTAGTCTGTAGCTTCACTCCCATCCTTAAAAGACAGACTTCTCTTCTGAAGAGCCATCACATGGTGATGAATATGTATGTTGGTCTGTACCAGAGGGTCTATGAGTTTCTCCATGTTTTGAAAAATATAGCAGTTCACTCACTGAACAGAAAAAAATTCACCATTGCTTTCTGGGTGGGATAAAACAGAAAATAGCAATGGTTCTCTCTTTCCAAGTGCAGGAATAGAAAAACGCAGTACAGTTTGGTATATACTCACCAAACTGTGCCCACTGAAAATCATAGTGTATCAAGCAGCAATCACTGGAGACAGTTTCTTTGTGTGAAGTGCGGTTTATCTGTGGTAAAAAACAAAGTAAAGTTAATTTTTAACTTCAATCAAAACACGTTTCTTTTCCTTTCACAAGTTTCTTGTTATTTACAGTCCAAGTCCACTTTTTAAACACTCACCATGAAATACAGGATTCGTTACAGTTCACTGGCTGGGTATAGCAGCCCTAGTAAAGCTGCCTAAAATACATCAACAATTTGGCTCCTGATGCTTCCTTGGGTAAATCCTGGTACGGTTCGAGTAAATCCACAGGTAAGTATCTGATGCTGCACAGCTTCCTCTGGTCAGGGTTCCTCAAGAGTCTTGGTCACAAAATCTTTGTCTATGAGAGATAAACATTTTTAGCACCAAAAGCATTTCAATCATTCTTTTCACCACACCCTTCAGGTGCTTTACTTCAAACCATATCACTACAAAGATTTACTAATATGTCACGTACACACAACTCTGTCAGTTTTACCATAATATGGGGTGCATAGACGATACATCAAAATAGCATTTCTGGTATATCAGTACCCGCAATAGCTATATAAACTGTTAGTATGTCTGCTTTTACAGCTCAACATATCTTCAAAAAGCATAAAGTCATTTTTAAATTAAAAAAAAAACTTTAATTTCAGTCTACCATAAAATATTTAAAGTTGCTGAATGGCGGGCATCTGCTGAAAGTTGTTTACAACAAGGCACAGGAAAAGCTGCACAAAGGCTGGGTCAGTGGCATAGAGATGTTAGCCCTGACTGTTCCCCAGATTATATGAGCTCTGCTTGTGCCTTGATCACTGGAGCAGCCTGCCAAGGAAGAATAAAAATGAGCAGCCAGTGCTTTCTTACCCATCCTGGGGGAGGGTGTTAGTCCAGCCCCAACACAGGAGTCAGTCAATCCCCTAAATCCAGGTAAACTTTCAGGGATCCCTATACTTTCCACTTTGCTGACATTTTGTTAGAAATACCCCTGTGTCCCTGAACCCTGTGCCACTCTTTCCCCTTCACTGAGACTATAAACAAGAAATCTTTAACACTACAGTTTATGAAATAATTAACTAGCTTGGTGGTAGTATTTGACTGGACATAACTCTTCTTCTTCTTTTCTCACTGTGCCCACTTTCTTTATTCAAGATGACCACACATCTCTCAAACAGCATCTTTTTATTTTTTAATATTTTTATTGAATTTTTCAAATAGATATATTTTTTCTACAACTTTAAAATTTTTATATACAATTTATACAGGTTAACAACAAATAACTTCAACAATCATAATATAACAACAAAACAAAACTATTTACATGGCTGTCTAGTTTAACAGGTAAGATTTACACCCTTACAATCAAGATTCATCATATAAGATATTACAAATGCCATCTGTAAGAATCTTTGCATATAGGCGTTTTTCTGTATTTCAGGAATCTCAAAAAAATATAAACATTATTTTGTTAGCTGTGGTTCTTCACGTGTGCAGATCTGACCCTAAGAAATCTGATGTATTTTTCTTACCTCCACATCTTCTTCCACATTTCTTATGCTGTTTTATGTATTTATTTATTTATTTATTTATTTATTTGAATTTGTTTACTGGGCTAGAGCACTGATGATTTCTGATCAACTTCCATATCAATTTTGGAACAAAAAATGACCAGACATACAAAATAGACAAGATTACAATAATACATAAGTGACAAGAAAACAGTACAATGGTAGAATAATGCTTTTGATACATAATAAATCGAATGTATTAATTTATAAAATGTACAAACATTTCAAACATTTTGAGAAATTAGAATAAAATCAATTAGAAATGTGAAAAGGAGCAAAGGATCTTAGTGGTTGAGTTAGGTTAGAGGAGAGGAGGGTAAAATCTACTGTGAAGTACCATCATATGAAAATGCATGGCTGTGTGAAAGGGTATTGCCCTCCAAATGATTATTCAAATGCAGCTGAAAGCCATCCCTTTGCATACAGTGCCTTCCAGCCTGCAATTGATTCATTCCATTCTTTGAAGAGAGAGTCCAGTTATGCAGAATTTGTATATGGAGGACTCTTCTTATTTGGAGTGACACTTTCTTGGCTGCTATCTCCATAATAATGACCGTTCCTTATTGTAAGAAAAAAAAATATGGTAGATACAATGCCACAGTTAGTCTGAGCTAAGCATACCAGCTTCAGTTTTCACTCTACTTGTGAGGACTCTAAAACTTTCACACTGACTCATAGCTTGAATCCTTTTGTACTGTCAGCAGCATCTGAAATCAGTTTTTCTATAATACGTGGTACAACATCCTGGGATTATGTCAGCAACTCTTCCCAAACTGGGGTTTCACCTAGGGATCTGAATGCAGCATTGTGCATCTAGTCTCTGTCTGTTACTGAAATGTATTTATACAGTGCTACATCCAAAGCGTGAGCTGCACACACTGCACATCTCGACTTTATTTACAATTACCCATCTGGGAAAGCAGCATGGTCGGAATTAATAAATTACTTCAAGGATGCGTGGGACACATATGGCTAGTACAGTGGTGTGGCAGTTAGCATTGCTGTATCACAGCACCTGTTTTTTAACCTCAGTGATCTATGGAGAGTTAGATCATCTCTCTATCCTAGATGGTTGTTGCTAAGGCCCCCACTTTCTTCCCACAGCCAAAGGTATGTAAGCAGGTGAACTGGCAATTTAACAAAATGCCCACAGATGTGTACAGCATGTGAATCTACTTATAGCCTGCAAAGGACTGTGTATGATCCATTCAGGATTTCTGCCTAACACGTTATTTGTCAGGAATGCATGCAGCTCCCCATGATCTGGGACAGGATAAAGAAAGCACTGAAAATGGACAGATGATTGGAACATAAGGCAATACTTGGGATGAGTATGTCAAAAAGAAAGAACTTACTGGTTAGGAAAGCTCTGCAACTGATCTAACAGGTGTAGAAGTTGTCTTTTGACCACAAATTGCAGCTGATTCAATGAAGGGCATGTTGTAAACTATAACTGTGACTTCACAATCTCTAATAAAAAATTTATAAACATGGCCCTTTTATTCCTGCAACCCCAATGAATCTCTCCTATTTATCCCTACAAGTTCCAAAGGCTCATTATGAGTTTTGCTTTAACCTGAAGTCAGCATTCTCCTCACTTTCAGACTCCACAGTATTTATTCACCTTTTTGGAAATGTGCCTTTATAATACTAATCCTTAGCCTCTGACATTAGACTTACCACAAGACTAGAAGCCTTCTCAAACTGGCTACTCACATTTGTCAGCGTTAAACACTTTGCCACCTTCGCACCCCCAACCCATTCCCTGGTCATCTACTGGTGGTTTGCTTGTTGAGCCATTTCTTTTCTTTAATGTGCTGCTTTATTCATTACATTGTAATGATTATTTATAAGTAGCTATACTGGGCACTGTAGTATCCATTTTTAGAAGTATACATTTGCTGAGACTGTCACGAATGTGAAAGGCACTAAATCTGAAACTGTATTCTTGGTAAATGAAGCTACAAATCTCTCTTTAAAATTGCACCTGTCTTCTTGGGCCTCTCTTCTACAGGAAATTCAGTAAACTAAAGAATGCACACTCTTCAGAAGCAATCTTGTACATCTTCTTGCTGAAACCTAGAAACCCATTTGTTTCCTGCATATTGACTAATCTGCAAATAAATTAATGCTTCTAAAATGTCCCTTCAAAAGAATACATCCTGTGTTATAAACCATCACATTGCAATAAACAATTATTTTATAAAGTTTTAAGAACATATGCAATTGTGTATTATATTCACTATTTGTAAAATTGAGGATTACAATATTTTGCTCTTTTAATTCTTTTGCTTGAATGGTACTGCATTGTTTCTGTATTATATATGCTATTCTTCAATGCTTTATTCACATTATGTTGAGCTTGTTATTTATTACTGTGTTAATTATATTATACTCTCATTGTCAAAATGCCCGAGTCATGACTGAAAAGGATTTTGGACCAGCTCACCTAGAGAATTAGCAAACATAAATAAATAAATGCGTAAAGATGTTTATTATCTTTTCCCTTAAGTGCAGCAAGACAAGAATTAATTATTAGGAAACAGATACACTGAACAAAGTCACTTGCATGGAGTTAAAGAGATTTTGCCCACATCAAAGTAAAGAGTGGAGGTGAAATTCCACTTCCAATTCTTTTTTTTTTTTTTTTTTTTTTTTTATTCAATCAAAATTCGGAGAACTGTCCACTTGCAAACACAACCCAATAAATGATTTGTATATAAGGTAACATTAATAAATTACAAGTGTTAAACAGCTAACCCTTCAAGTAAAGTATTATTTCTATTTGTGAAGTCCCACTGAACATGAACCCATTCACATGGAAGGTCTGGGGAGAAATGCACCACAACTATATAAATAGCAGCCAGCTCCAAGTTTGTAGCTATAGGTGGATAAAGCCCTGACTAAGAACAAGGTGCCCCACCTGCTGGAGTTGGCATGGAAGAGAAGAATGACAGGGCTGCCTGTTTGGCTGTCTTTGGGTGGAGGGGTTGCAGACAGAACTCTTTCTTTTTCTCATTTGAGCCCAGGACACTCAAAGGTGGGTGTACTAGGCTTACAGATGGATGAGGCATTGACACCCTAAGTGTAAAGCAAATAAGAGACATCCCTTAATCCATGCCTCTTGACTTTGCAGTCTCCGCCATAACTGGGGTCAGCACATAGGGTTTCCACCACTGAAGCCAACAGTCCTGTGTAGTATGTATGTATGTATGGCAGTTCTCTGATCCCCCAACTTCCTACATAAACTTGTATTATCAATCCATGGAAGAAGGTTGCCATGACATCCATGGGGTCATACCGATTAACACTGCTTCACACTTCAGACTGAAGTGGGCAGATACTCATGAGAGACCGTAAGCTGCCTCAGAAGCAGTCGAACTCAACTTGCCATCAGTGGAGGGACTGCAATAACAAAAGTGTAGAAATAATAAAATAAAACACAATAATTGACTGTCCAGGCAAGTGCAACATCTGATGGCAATAAAGCAGAACATATTGCACTCATAAAAGTGTATTAGAGCATAACTATATAACACATACAGTGCAGCACAAAGATACTAGAGTTCACCAGGTAGTACAGCAAACCCCTTTTATATTCTAAAATAGTAAATGTAATGAAAAAAAACTTTTCTTTTTCTTGCTGCCACTTCTTCACAGTACATGCAAATCTACATTTACTGAAGTTTGCCATTTTTATTCTCACAAAAAAAATGGCAGTGAATATATTTCTATTGTGCTGATAAAAGGCAGTTTGATAGAAGTATTTACAGAAACGCTGATAAAACCTTACCAGTGTTGCATTCAATACCAGCTATATCTAAGATGTTCATTTAGCAATTTTAAAGCTTTAACTTGTGCTGTTAAAGGAACTGTTAGCATTACCAAATAAACCAAACTTGAATCATTCTAGCATTACATATTGAGGCAAATGGATTCCAAGTTATGTTTCTACACCCTTACACACCTTACAGTGATAATGTGCTAAGCTATTTTTAAGCAGATTTCAGAGTATTATTAAATTTCAAATATTTATTATATCAGTGAGATGAAAATTCTTACATGTTGTGGGGTAGCTACTTATAGATCTACTGAATATGTTCTCTGACAGAAAGCAACAAATAGTTACCATACACTCGTTCTATTATTAAAGGGAAGGAGATTTTTTTACTGATTTTTACACTAGGGCTAAGAAATAAAGATTATTCTCAGACCTTGAATGCAGTAGATGATACAGTGGTATAAGAGTTTGGATAACTAAAATTGAGATTTGTATTTTAAGGATCTAGTCTACACATGTTAGAAATTGGCAGAGGCATTCTTGTAGAAGAGGTAATGAATCCAGTGTAAAGCAGAGTTCACAGCTGTGAGTAAGCATGAATCTCACTAAGGAAATCTGTACAAGGCATCCCTTTGGATAAAAGAGATAAGACTCTACTATAAAGAATGGCATTTTTTAAGAATGCAAAGCAATACATGATGCATGGTTAGAATACTGCATTTACACCAATACCTGGTACATCTCAGTATAAGAAAATCCTCAGTCATCAATAACTTCAAACGACATTTGCAGTAATACCATTCATGTGGAGATAGGGTTGCCACCTTTTTAAATGCCCAAAGTGGGACATTTTTGGTACAAACATCAGATTTTGCAGGCCAAAACATGCTCACGGCCAGTAAAAAGGACAGAACTTCCCTTTTTTGCCTAAATAAAAGGTTATTCTTGTAGTATTTTAGTTGCTTATTCTGTTTCTTATAACATTTAGGTGTTTCAGATACAGAATAACTGTTTTATGCAACTATCGCATAAAATATAGGAACTAATTTTGTCCTAAAATCTCAGGACAATTCATGTTTTTACACTTTTTTAGCAGGACACAACTGCCCAAAGAGGGACTGTCCCTCACAAAGTGGGACAGGTGGTAACCCTATGTGGAGATAATGTCACTCTCATTAACCCTCCTATTCCTTAAGGGTTGAGTAAGGAGGTCAGCAAATCCTGTATGAATGGTATTTAGGAAGGCATTAGTCTGAAATTCTTATTAAATACTTAAGCAAATCTTCTCCTCTTTCGGCTGTTCTCGTTAGATGTCGCCACAGCGGATCATTTGTTTCCATTTCTTCCTGTCCTCTGCATCTTGCTCTGTCACACCAACCACCTGCATGTCCTCTCTCACCACATCCATAAACCTTAACTTAGGCCTTCCTCTTTTCCTCTTACCTGGCAGCTTAGCATCCTTTTCCCAATATACCGAGCATCCCTCCTCAGCACATCCAAACCAATGCAACCTTGCCTCTCTGACTTTGTCTCCAAACCATCTGACCTGAGCTGACCCTCTAATATACTGATTCCTAATCTTGTCCATCCTTGTCACACCCAGTGCGAATCTTAACATTTTTAATTCTGCCACTTCCAGCTCTGACTCCTGCCTTTTTGTCAATGCCACCATGTCCAACCCATACAACATAGCTGGTCTCACTACCCTCTTGTAGACCTTCCCTTTCACTCTTACTGGTACCCGTCTGTCAATAATCACTCCTGACACTCTTCTTCACCCATTCCACCCTGCCCATACTCTCTTCTTCAACTCTCTTCACACTCACCATTACTCTGAACTGTTGAAACTAATCCACCTTTGCCAACTCTACTCCCTGCATCCTCACCATTCCTCTATCCTCCCTCTCATTCACACACACATATTCTATCTTAGTCCTGCTGACCTTCATTTCTCTCCTCTCTAGAGTATATCACCACCTCTCCAGGGTCTCCTCATCTGGACCAATAGCTTTTCCATTCTTCATCCTCTTCATAGCTGTCCATACTTCCTCCTTGCTAATCTGTTTCACTTCCTGTTTCACTATCCCCACATTATCCAACCTTCTCTCTCTCTCTCATTCTCTTCATTCATCAGCCCCTCAAAGTACTCTTTCCATCTGCTAAACACACTCTCCTCATTTGTGAGTACATTTCCCTCTCTATCCTTTATCACCCTTACCTGATGCACATCTTTCCCAGCTCGGTCCCTCTGTCTAGCCAATTGGTACATGCCTTTTCTCCCTCTTTAGTGTGCAACCTTTCATACAACTCTCCATATGCCTTATCCTTAGCCTTCGCCACCTCTCTCTTTGCCATGCACCTCATTTCCTTATACTCCTGTCTACTTTCTTCATCTCTCTGACAATTCCATTTCTTCTTTGCCAGCCTCTTCTTCTGTATACTCGCCTGTACTTCCTCATTCCACCACCAGGTCTCCTTGTCCTCCTTCCTCTGTCCAGATGTCACACCAAGCACCTTTCTAGCTGTCTCCCTTACCATCTCTGCTGTAGTTACCCAACTATTCTGTAACTCTTCACTGCCCCCCAGTGCCTGTTTTAACTCTTCATTGAACTCCACCTCACAATCACCCTTTTTCAACTTCCACCATTTGATCCTTGGCACTGGTCTCGCACTTGTCCTCCTCTTCTTGATCACCAACATCATCCTACAGACCACCATTCTATGCTGCCTAACTACACTTTCCCCTGTCACCACTTTACAGTCCCCAATCTCCTTCAGATTTGCCCTCCTTCATAGGATATAATCCACCTGTGTGCATCTTCCTCCACTCTTGTATGTCACCCTATGCTCCTCCCTCTTCTTAAAATACGT
Organism: Protopterus annectens; assembly: GCF_019279795.1. Classification (NCBI taxonomy): domain Eukaryota; kingdom Metazoa; phylum Chordata; order Ceratodontiformes; family Protopteridae; genus Protopterus; species Protopterus annectens. The sequence goes on from NC_056745.1 coordinate 901,736,157, forward strand.
ATTCACCACAGCCGTGTCCATCCTTTTCGCAAAATCCACTACCATCTGACCTTCTGCATTCCTCTCCTTAACACCCATCAATTCCTCATCCCCTCTGTTCCCTTCACCAACATGTCCATTGAAATCCACTCCAATCACCAGTCTCTCACCCATGGATACACTCACCACCACTTCATTCAACTGACTCCAAAATTTTTCTTTCTCATCCATCGCAGAGCATATGCACTAACAACATTCATCATTACACCATCAATTTCCAGCTTCATAAACATCACTCTATCCAACACTGTTTTCGCCTCCAAAACACTCTTGGCATACTGTTCCTTCAGGATAACCCCTACCCCATTTCCCCTCCTCCCATTCACACCATGATAGAACAATTTGAACCCACCTTCTATACACCTGGCCTTATTCCCCTTCCATCTGGTCTCTTTCACACACAATATATCAACCTTTCTTGTCTCCGTCATATCAGCTAGCTCTCTCCCTATACCAGTCATACTGCCAACATTCAAAGTTCTTGCCCTCACTACCACACTCCTAACCTTCCTCCTCTCTTTCTGCTTTCAGGCATGCCTTCCCCCTCTTCTCCTTCGGCCAACAGTAGCCCAATTTCTGCCAGTATCCTGTTGGCTAACAGTACTGGTGGTGGTCGTTGTTAACCCAGGCCTCAACCGATCCAGTATGGAAATCTGTATTGTTGTCTGCATATGTTATTTGGCAGAGGTTTTACAACGGATACCCTTCCTGACGTAATCCTCCCCATTTATCGGGGCTTGGGACTGGCACAAAGAAATGCACTGGCTTGTGCATCCCCCAGCAGCTGGGTTATTAAATACTTAAGCAAATAAATAAAAATATTATTAAATTATACCTACTAATGCAGAATTCTATAAAAATAGTAAACTAATTCAGTACCATCTCTGTCAATCTAAGTTGTTTTACAAAGGAAACAGCCTATTCTATTACTATTCAAAAGTGCCTTTTAATTGGTTATACATTTCAAGCATGCTGTATAGAACACTTGCCCTACTTTATCAGATATCACATAATGTTATTTATTTTACTAATTTATTTTTTATCCTAACAGTAGACTCCATATAAAGGGTATGACTAAAATGTTTATTTACTTCACTGTGTACATACATACATTTAATTTTGATAAATAATGTTTTGTATACTCTTGCCAAGTAATCAAAGCAGCTAGATGTCTCCTAATTCTAGTACAATTATGTCACTCTGCATAAAGTAAAGTAAAATGTACATTCTGCATACACAAAATAGATACTGGCCCCCTTACAAAACACATCAGCCACCTAAAACAAACCTCACACTCAAATCTAAAATTTGTTTAAATAAGGCTAAACAGAAGAAAATCAATGGAAACACAGAAAACATTTCCCATTGACTATAAAGTAAAAAGGAAATGTAACTTTGTGTTCTTCCGCTGTGTGTTCTTGGCAAAACAACTGATAACTGTCTGAATCTCCACTTAGGTGAACACAACCAGCTAAAGCTTCAACACGATGATTCCCCCTTCCATTATATATATATTATATAACCCCATCCTTTATATATATGGCCTTATATATATATATATATATATATATATATATATATATATATATATATGTTTTATATATATATATATATATATATATATATATATATATATATAAACATCAGTAAAGACTCAGCCAATCCAGATACTTCACTGTCTTTCAATTTTTTTTTCAAGCAGATTTTCAGCTACATGGCTTCTTCATGCCCATGACTTTTCATTTGTTACTTTTTAAGCATTTATGGGTGCATTCAAACCGGTACAACCAAACCCCACTAACTACAGACATACCATGTTTCAGTCTTTTTCTGACCTCATCAGTACAAGTGGGTTGTTTGGCTATTCTTTAGAAGCACACAGCTTAAGGTCAAGTCTGATGTCCATAAACATTAGGGTCCCTGCAAAATATCCATACAAGAATCTGCTTATGCTCTACTGACCTGATAAGAAAAAGACTGAAACATGGCATGTCTGCAACTAGTGGGGTTTGACTTTATTGGCCTAAGTGTACCTATTAAGACTTAAAAAGTAAAAAGTCATGGGCATTCAGAAGCCATGTAGCTAAAACACCAGTATGTCTTTCAGGGGTCATTTGCATATATCTCAGTGGCCTCCACTGCATGACGTTTAAGGTATTACACAATGAAGGCTCTCTCATGGCTGGTCTTATTGTTGATCTCTTTTCGCCTACAAGGTTTATCACAATAGTGCAACATGCCATTTAAAATCTCTAGAAAATTTGAATGCTTCTGTGTCAGATATGGAAATATACCCATAAATGTTGCAAATAATGGACATAATTATACGTGTTCCATTTCTCTATGTACATTCTTTTGATACATCTGTGAAATTCCATGTATATATAAACTCTTGAAGTTTTTAGACCTACTAGTTTTCTGTCATGCTATAAGCGTGTTCATACTTTTGTAAGCTGCTGTATGGCATTATACCATGTCATGGCTTCTGAGTCACTAATGAACAAACGCAAAATATAAACAGTATACTGAGCTCTGACATAAAACTGTATTAACCCCGATTTCAGTCTTGTTTACAATCTACAGAATACATGACCATCTGGGGACTGTGGACGACATTCAGATACATTCTACCCAGTATCAGATTTCTAGCAGCTATCAGATGTACTCAGTGTGCCATGGTAGTAATTATTATATTCTTTCAGATTAACATTTTTGAACTGAAATGGTTTGCTGCAGAAATTACATTTCTGATCACACTTCAAATTCATTCTCTTTCATTTAATGAAGTTTAACCACTAAATATATCAACATGTGTCATTCACACTTTATTTGGCTTCTTATCTCCATTATGGTCTAGTAATTTCCTCATGCCAAGAAAAAGTAAGAAAGCTAAAATAAGAATACACATAAATTGCAAGTCATGAGTACTTAAGCATATGCTACAACACATGTTCATTTCTTGCACAACTCATTAAAAACACAGAAAAATTTCAAATTAAGAAATCAACTGCATTAAAATAATGATTGTTACTTTTCAAAACTTTAATATTAAAAGTTTAGTGGATTTAAAATAATTTGTGACTCAAAAATACAAATGAAAAATGCCATTATGATATGACTCGTTACTTAGGCTGCACCACTAAGCACGTAATGTTCAACTTTGAAAACTGAAATAAACAAGCTGGACAAACAGATTAAGCACAGTGTGAGACAAGATCAAGAAAAATTTGAAGAAAATGTATAAAAAGATACTGAGCATAATAGGAAACATTTTTATACATATATAAGATGTGGAAGTAGCAAAGACACACAAATTGATAAACTGTGGGCAGATTCTAAAATTTATTCTCAGACACAACAGATTATAGCTATATTTACAATATGTTATGCAAAACAGTTTGGCTTCACAAAAGGGGTGATACATTGTCCTAGTGACATCCAGGTAACCCCAGATACTGGAATTAAATTAGATTATATTGAAAAGGAACTGCGCAGACTGGATCCAAACAAAGCACAGGGAGGAAACAGAATTAGTGACAATGACCTGAGAAAACTTCAGCAAGAACTTACAGTACCATTATATCTATCATTCACTAGTTCATATAAATATGGGGAGATTCATCAAGATTGGAGACATCCGCTTAGTAAACCTGTCTTCAAAGGAAAGAGGAGTAGGACAAACCCAGAGTCATATAGACCCTTAAGTCTACTTTCGTGTTGTGGAAAAATAATGGAAAAGGTAATATTGAATAGGTTATTGTCAGAACTGGATAGGTTGGGACTTAAAACCATATATCAGCATGCATATGTTGAAAACAGATCTATTACCACCTGTAAGATGATATTCTATAACAATTTAATTACAGCTATGAATGAAAAAATGTGCTGTGATATAATTTATATAGCTTTAACTTCAGAATTTGACAGACTCATACACAAAATACTGATTAATAAATTAGTACAAGTAGGTACTGATGTACTCTTGATAAGATGGATAGCTGCATGGCTTACAAATAGGACATAGCAAGTATCATACAGCAACTGGACAGGTGAAATCCTTGGTTGCAGTCAGGGTGTCCCACAGGGCTCTGTCCTAGGCTCTTACTTGTTTAGAGTGTATCTTTCAGACCTATATTTTTCATCTGAGGTATTCTACAGTCTATATGCAAATGATCTGAAATTGGTTAAACTGATTACATGTGTTACAGATAAGGCATGTCTGCAAATGAACTTGACTAAAATGACCATTTGGGCACAGGAAAATAATATGCTGATAAATACATCAAAAACTAAGCATATAAGATTTGGGAGACATAAATTGAAAGGCGAATATTTGATACAGCACACAATGATTGAAACTGTAGATTCATTTAAGGACCTGAGTATATGCATAGATCCAGTTTGTGTTTTTCTAATTAAATCAACCAATTGGTTAATGATAGTTATAGCACTATAGATTGTATAAAGAGATTTATAAAGTCTAGGAAATCATAAATGATGATGTCATTGTTTGTTAGTTACATTAGACACAAACTTGAGTATGGAATAACAATATGGAAACCTTATAAGACATCAAGGTATGAGTAAACTGGAAAGAATACAGCAGAAATATACCAATGGTATCCAATGATGTGAAATTTTAAGTTATTATAAAAGACTAAAATATCTGAATGTGTACAGTGTATCTTACAGATATCTAAGAGGAGACCTTATTCAGGGATATTGGACATTTATAGACGACTATCTGTGGGAATGTTTGAGGTTATCAAAAAGTACTAGAGAATCATCAGACAACCTGCGTAGAAGATTCTGTAGGCATGAGAAGTGTACTAATTGGTTCTCTGAGAGAGTAGCTGATGCATAGAACAGACTACCAAATTACATTAAAGCAAGTACTAGTTTAGATATTTTAAGACATTACTATGGGATCTACAGCGGTAGCATTGTTGCCTCACAGCAAGAGGTTCTCCTGTTCTATTCTCGGCTGGAGTGCCTTCTGTGTGGAGTCTGCATGTCCTCTCTGCGGTCGAGTGGCCTCCGAAAGGCATGCGTGAATGGGTGTGCCTTTGCTGAAGGTTGGGTGTCAGGCTGGCAACTCGGCACAATAAAAATCTACTGCCAATCATGTGGCAACCCCTAACCGGGAAAAGACGAAAAGACAAACAAACAACAACTATGGGATCAAGTGCTTTGTTATATTTCCCAGCTAGAAGGGCATCAATGCCCCTTCTAGAAATATTTGTATGTATGTATGTACGTAAATGAAAAAAATATTTGCAATAATTCATTTTCAAATATGGTTGACAACATTAATACACTTGCTAAGTATGATGTTTTTCCCTTCAGTACTTAATTTATCAAATAAGCCTTTTTTTCTGAATAATAATTTATATTTCTCTAGAAAAGAGAGATTTGTTTTATTTTTTTATGTTTTTTTTCTCATTAAATTCTACTTAATCTTTATTCCCAAAAATTTAGACCTAGCACATAAATTTCATTCATTGTAAAATGTATATCCTCTGTCTTTCCTACATCACCTAAGCCTTTACTTTCCTTTTTATTTAAAGCCATTCCTATCACCTCTAGAGACTCATGTGTGCAAATTATTATTAATTTTATCCAAACAGGTTTTTTTTTGCAATTATTATAATGTCATATGTGTATGTTAACATAACTAGAATTCTTAACCCTTCAGGTTTTATATATCTCACTTCCTTCATTTTGTAATTTATTTCATATATTATCATGTTCATAACTAATGTAAATAATCATACAACTCATTGGATATCCCTGTCTTACACCACTCTTGTATGTACCTCTTGGCTTAACCATCCATTTACAAGCATTTTTTACTTTATTATTACTATACACTGACGTCTCTTTCTCTATTATATTATATTCTTTCATTATTACCCCTAAGATTTTATGTCCAATTGTATCTAATGCTGTATTACAGTCTTCTATCATGATTATTGTTTCTTCTTTCTATGCAAATCATCCACAATTTCTCTATCATTAATAATTCTTGACAACCCTTCCCCTTTATAATATATATATATATATATATATATATATATATATATATATATATATATATATACTATTTCCATAACATTTTCCATTTAATTTTCAAATCTCTTCTGTATTATTTTCATAAAGATCTTATAATCATTATTATTCAACCCTATCAGTCTTCATTTTTTATCTTCTATCTTCCTCCTTGCATATGAATTTAAGTATTTCACCACATAATTCTTTATACATAAAACCTTCTTGTAACCATTCATTCAAAATCTTTAAAACATAAATTTTTCACAGTTTCATTAATTTGTAGACATTTCATACCCTATTCCATTTGGCTTGCAGCCAAATCTATATTTACTTATCATAATACTTTATCTAGCTGTTTTGAAGAAATGTCCTTTTCCAACTCTTTTTTTTTTCTTTTTCTGTTAACTTTTTTACTTTCCATGTTTTTTCTTCCTTCTTTTCTCTTTAAACATTTCTTGTACATGTTGTACTACAGTAATCATAATCTTTTCTGGAGTTCTTCCTATTTCTCCCTTTACATTGTTATATCTCTCGTTAGACTGTCATCTTCTTTTACTAATCTTCTCTTTTTCCTTGTAAAAATATATTTATATATATAACAGTTCTTGCATTTTTTTCTTGACTTCTTTCATATAATTCTTTTTCTTTGACAATGTTCTTTCTGTCATTATGTTCTAAATCTTCCAATTCATCATTTTATGTTATATTTTTCATTTTCTACTTTTCTCACATCATATTGCCACTGTAAAAAAACATTTTGTATATTTTTCCTTAAATATCATCCACCATTCAGAACAATTTGTATAAAATGTTCTCACACTAATATGATCTTTCCATAATGTATTGCTAATCTATTTCCTTCCTCATTCTATGCTTTCTCATTATCCTTTTTATTCCTTTGCCTATTTATATATATATTTCCTGTTTTCCTTTTTCTCTAACTATATTGCAAGGTGATTAGAAAATCCTGTTTCAACTACCTCCCCTTCACCTAACAGCAAACCTCATACTACAAAATAATCTATTTCAGTTCTATACATACTCCTTTTGTAAGTCAATGAAATGTTGTCCCAAAGCTGTAATTTACCAGCTCTTACAACTTCTAACATTTTTATATCATTATCTTTCTTTTTACTGTTGCCTCTTAAATTATAATTAAAGTCCTCTGTTATTATAAAATGCATATTTATCACTACATAGTCTAATATCTGATGAAACAAGCTTTCTCTTTCTTTACAATTTGTATAAGCATATAATATTGTAATTCTACAAACTTCTTTCCTTTTTAAATCTACAAAGGTTAATCTTACCATTGTTTGCTAAAGTCACATCTAATATCTTTACTGTATTTCTGCATAATACAGCTATTCCAGAACAACTCTTATTTCCCAAATTCCAGATTATCTTTCCTCCCCATAGTTTCTCTGTTTGTAATCTTTCTTCATTTGTTACAAACCTTGTAAATTGTAATGTAATTACATCTATGTCACATGTGTTACACCACTCCAAAATCCCTATTCTTCTTACTGTATTCTTATTAGTATTCACATTTACAGAAAGCGATTTAAAATTTTCAGTTTCCCTTGTCCATATATTCATGGTTTTATAGCTAATTATTGACCTGGTTTTCTTAAGAGGCAACTTTAAGCCTCCCAAAGGTGAGAATCAAACACTGTACCTTGTGTCTGTAAGTCAAACACCCTAACCATTATTCTAACTCCCAGTTGTTAACAACATCTATTCTTTTTCATCCATTTCATTTTTTTGCACTTAACCCTTTAAATTTATTTCTGTCTTTTACCCTTTTACCAATAGAATTCTTTGTTCTTTTACTACCTCTTGATTTATGTCTTCTTCATCACTTATTTCAGAACCCTCTTCTATGTCCTTTTTATTATTTTTTTCGCATCTAATATTTCTTCTATTTCTAATTCAAAATTGTTTTCTCTTTGTTCATTTTTTTCTGTTTCTTTTATATTTTCCTTACTCTTATTTTCATGTTTGCAATCCATCCGTAAATATCAAATTTTGTTACATTACGACATTTCAATTCACTTTTTTTCAACATGTCAATTTCTCCACAAATTCATTTTCTTTTATCACAGTCACTTATCAAATGTCCTTCTTTTCCACAAAATGCATGCTTTGTTTGTCCCCAGTATTCTATGACAGCCCTATTCCCCTCCACATGTATCATGCTTGGTGTGTATATATATATATATATATATATATATATATATATATATATATATATATATATATTTTTTTTTTTCTGTTTCTTTTTTAGCACAATATTACAATGACATCCACCAGTCCATAAACCACTTTTGTCATAAACTTTTGCAATGTCCAGTATTTCATTGCATGAAGTTTCCAAATGTCCTTTCAAAGTCTCTCTTTCCACCTGTGTTCAAAATCGTATATGAATTTACTTTTTTGTTTCCCTTTTAAATGCTTTTATCACAAAGATTCCATGGGTTACAATCTTTCTTTTTTTCATATTCTCCAAGAAAAATCTCCATTGAAAAAACAGTCTCAAATATAATGTCATAAAATGCTCTTACCTCATGTGCTTTTATACTCGAAGGATCTGATAATTGTTCAACACTTCATGCCCTTCTATTTCTTTGTCTTCTTTACTTTGAATACTTACTACTTATTTTCTTATGCCTTCTTTTTTCTACCCCCCCCCTTTTGCCTTCTTTTACTTTCTAAGCATACATTTTCTTTTCCATCTCACCACTATTCTACAGGATTGTCTCTGCACCCTCCTTTTGTATTTTCTTCATAATGTCCCCCAGAAAACATCTCCTTCATTTTCTAGCTCTCTCTGCTTCACCGTTTCTTAATAAATCATACCGCAACCCGCACAACTGGAGGGTTGTAATTATACATCCATCATTTGCTAACTCATCTCCATTAAACAGATTTCTTTGACACATTTCATTAGAATCCTATACACATTATCCAGCCTTGATATTTGCTTTCTCCTCCATTTCTCTCACCACTCCATTATTTTCTTCACTCTCCATCTGCTACCCTATTCCTCCAGGCCACCTCTGCACCTGGAATGGAAACAAGGACTGCTCCTGGAAAATGAGTCCCACTTACCGCAACATTGAGTTTGGAAAGTCTTATGATAACCTGGCCAAATTTCCCCTAGTAGAATAAATACCACCTTGGGTCTTCCCTGAAAGGAAGTTACTAGACTCATGGAACTAACCCGGTCAACAAAAAATAAAATAAAAATCTTTGCATTTGTTGCTTTGTATGCTATTAATTCCCTGTAATATTGATAATGTAGTGAAGAAAGATTTGTTTGTTGGGATCTTTCTTCATGGTTCAAGTTGAGCAGTAGTTTGATTCTTTTAGTAAACTTTCTTAGAATGGATTCCAACTAATTCAACTGTCTGGAAGTGTAAATGCAAAACAAGCTATTATATTCCCAAATAGGTTATATGAATGATTTGCATACATTAATCACACAGTCTCTATTAAAGTTGTTCTCTAACAAAGTTCTTAACTGTCTCATAGCTTTTTTGGTCATTACGTCTACATGTTTCTACAGCCAGTTTAGAGAGTCCAATCTACGTATTACATGTCTTTGGAATGTGGGAGGAAACCAGAGTACCCAGAGGAAACCCACATGACCACAGGAAGGACATGCAGACACCAAACAGAAGGCACATCAGCTGAGAATCAAATCAGAGAACTTCTTGCTGGGAGGCAACAAAGATAACTGCTCCACCATCATGGACACAAATTCTTACAAACAAAAACTTCTAGTAATGTATTTTTGCCTAGTATAAACAGATTTTCTTGTAGTCATTTTACCAAAGTATATCATTTTGTATTTGTCAATACTAAAAAATTCCTAAGTCTGTTACCCATTTTGCAATATTAAACAAGTATTGATGCAAATCTTGATAATCTTTGCCGTTATCGATAATGAAAACAATTTTGCAAATATTCACATAGTTATTTAACCAGCATGAGTCCTGTTTCAAAATACATGAAAAGACAAATTTAAATAAAATAAGTTCCAGTACTGAACCCTGATTAGCCCCTACATGCACATTCATAATATGTGAAGTGCATCCTTGAATAACTACTGATTGTGACCTTCCAGTAAGTTAACTCATTATCCAGTAAATGAAATATGAACTATATCAGGTGTTTATCAAGGCGGTATGTTTTGCATCATGAAGAAGTGAATCAAATGCTTTGGTAAGTTTGAGAAATATTGCTCTGCATGGTAAATTTGTAACTAGAGTTACCTGATCATAAAAGTCAACCAAGTTAGTTAAAGTAGATCTTCATCTTAGGAGCTGTGTCAATACAAAGTACCAAACAGCTTTTAATGCAATTAGCTCTACAGGGGTGCACATAATTTTTCCTTGCTTCCTGTCTGATGTGGGGGACACTTGCAAATTATATATAGCAGCTCCAAGATTGCACTACAGTGGAGAAAAGGGTAAATTCCTCAGTCCCCACTGTACTGTGATCTCCATGCAGAAGCTTCAACTTTTCGGAAAGTTGAATATATGGTCTCAACCATATGACTTTCTACTTTCCAAAAAGTCGAAGATGTCATACAGACCCTAAGTGCTTTACCAGCTTTCAAAGTATTTGAAAGGCAGTTAACGTCACACTCCTTCATTTTTTTCAGTAACTGGTTATACACACACAGCAGGTAAAGCTCTATGCACTACAAAAAATTAGGATCAGTTCACTGACTATAAACCCGTGTTATGTATTCTCGACATGGATGTCAAGTTTCACTACTCAAGACTTTTCAGGTGAATTTCCCAGCATTCATGTCTCAAACACATCAGCTGGTTATGATCAGAGACCCGATCATAATCCTCTATCTTCAGTATGTTTTAGAAGTAATTGTTAAAGACATATCCGGATAAATCAAGATTTAGGTACTTTTGATTACACCATTTAATCTGTCTGAGAATGGAGATAAACCTGGATAGACTGATTTTTTTTCCTTTCTAGATACTGGAAAGTGATGTTGTTTGCTGATTTTAAGAAGCAGCCTACAGAGTAGACTGACAATTATTAATGCAATCTGACAAAACCAAAACCAGTGGGTGGGTATTTATCCATTTTTATAGGATTTTTTTTCAAATTGCTGTCAGTTACAGCTTCTCCATATCTGAGTTTATTCAATTGCTTGTTAATAATGCATGTTCAGTACTTTTACTCATTCAGTACTTAGCAGTTTTATCACTCTCCGTCTTGAGAGATTTTTCATTATTCTGGGGGACTTCAATTATCCAAATAGCTAATGGAGGCCATGTTATAGCAAAATTATTTCCAAAAATATTTTCCTCGACTTTGGCAATAGGCACAACTTCAAATCAACTGTGAAGTGGTATAAAAGGTGGCTAATGTCTGAAATATTACTTCTGTAAACTCCAAGATTACTTATTAGGGTGAGAGCATTCTTCCTTTGGGAAAACTTGGCCATGAAAGTATCACAATCTCAATTACAGCTCATAGAGGAGCAGCCCAGAGTGGTAGTACTTTTAAGAACTATTCCAGAGTAGATTGTGGAGATATAAAAGATGAACTTGTACACTAGAAATGGATTAATGACAGTTTTATCCACTACTCTAGCTAATTCTTGATTCTTGCTCATTAAAAACATATACTACTAATTGAAAATACATCCCAGTAGTTATACAAAATGTTGGAAAAATATAAAGGAGCACCACTTTGATGGAATCAGCAAAATGTGTAACAAGAACCACATTCATAGTCCATAAAGGAAGGTATCTTCTTTAAGTACTAAGTATACTGATATAACAAAAAAATTAAAAATAAGAAAAAATACTGAAATAGTCAACATGGAGTAGAAAAATAAAGGAAGCACAGCTGGGTGGAATTATGAAATCAACAAGATACATAACAAGAAACACATTCATAGTATATAAAGGAATCTACCTTAAGTGACACAGTAATTTATATAAAAAAATCTCAATCTCAAAAAAAAAACTGCTGTGATAACCAGTGCTTCTTGTGATCTGTTTTTTGCTAGACTGTTAAGGTATTACAAAAAGTTGTTCTATGGATATGCTAATAAAAATAATACATATTAGAAGCAACAATCTCAACTAATGTAGCATATATTATGATGCAATTAACAATAGCTTAGGTGTTGTAGCACTGTAATTCAGTCCCAGATGAGATCTGTTAGTTATTCAATATGTAATACAGATGCTGCTAAATCAAGACATCTACATTTATCAGAGCAGGGATATGCCCAACTGTGAACCTTGCAGAACTTCAGTGCTCATGTTACCTGTTTTGGATCATATATAAATTCATTTGTTTCTTGTATACCTATTATACTTCTCGTGGTTAAGAAAATCTCTATCATGGATAAAAATGGCATTTCAGGCATACCAATATACAAATTAAAATATCTGCTTTGCCCATTTTGCATCAATTGTATAATGCAACATTTATTGGAACGTTTATGGATAGCTATTGCAATGTATTTGATTTTTGAGTACTCCATAATGCTTATTCACCAAAAATAAAGGACAGTTTATTTACTTATGTTCCGCACGTAGAAATAAGCAGATTGTACCATTTTAAGGATGGTAGTGACAGCTCTGACCTCATCAACCTGTACCTCCAAACCATTCTTTTGATGTTGCAGATTCCTGGACTGAGTATCTGTGATGTCATTTTGACTTCCTGATCTGCAGTAGGTACCATGAGTTTTAGTATTACAGGCTAAGGCTTTGAAAGGTCAGTTGTGAACTAATTGCCTGATCTATACAAGAACTATAGAGCAGCAGAGTAGACCAACAAATCCTGCTTCTCAAACTTGATCAGCTTTTATAATTATATTACAGGAGCAACTAGTGCTATTTTTCCTGTTACTGTTGCCTATGTAAACAGGGCTGGTGTTAGCATTTTGGGGGACCCCAGCAAATGTCAAGTTGGGGTCCCCCAGGCACTTCTAGTCTAAGTGTCACTGCCACCCCTAAGCAAACTTTTAATTCATGCAAACTTGTAGGAGTAGTATGCACAGACTGACCTGAGGCTACAGTGCTTTTACATTTCAACAGGCCTATGTACCACAATATGTTGGCCCATCTCACAAAGGGGCATTTACAGTTACAGGCATTCAATTGCAACAATGATACATTAAAACAACTCTGTACAGAGATGGATTTAGGTGAAATGGTGCCCTAAACCAACTGTTTCAGCCTCCCTACACACAAGCACACACACACACACACACACACACACACACACACACACACACACACACACCCTCCAGTCCTCCTCCTGCTTCCCTAACCCCCATACTAAAAAAAAAAAAAAAAAAAGACAGTCACTACTTATACATCCTTCTAGTGTTAGATTGGGATGAGAGCAGAGATTAAAATTACCAGAGTCATGTATTTCAAGTTGTCATACATACACATACTATGCCTCTTCACTCCTCACACCTAACTGCCATACATGCCTGATATGTGATTTTTGAAGAAAGTGAAAAAAAACAAATGATTCAAGTAATGTATTCTACTTTGCTGCTCCTAGGCAGTACACCGCCCCTACAAAAGCTATAGTAACCTTCTTTGTACACTTCTGAGGTCTGTGAAAAAGGTAAAAGAATCAATGACCACACTGTCCTCAGCCCAGACACAAGCTATAATGATCTCCTGTGCACACGTCTAAAGGTTGACAGTGACGAAAATTAAAGAAGCAATAACCACATTATCTCCAACTTCCCCCATAACCTAGAGCAGCTTTCTGTACACACACACATCTGAGCAAGACTGGTTTTAGAATGGGTGTGATTGAGAGCAGAGGCCATTATCAGCTTTATTCTAACAGGGTTATGTAACAGCCTTGTTCATCTTAAATAGCATAATCATTATTAGGTGTGTACACAGATAAAAATCAGTACTATTTTACACACACACACACACACACACACACAACACACACACACACACAACACACACACACACACACACACACACACACACACACACACACACACACACACACACACACACACACACACACACACACACACACACACACAAAACCCATAGCAATACTAGTTATGTACTTATTTCCGCAAATAGCAATACATTGTGTAATGCTGGTACTGCCACACTAGATCAGTGACTGTCGATTAGAAGTTGTCAAACAGCAGCAAGGGTAATTCACTTTTATTTACCTCATTAAGGAGTAATAGACAAACTTGCCACCCTCCCTGATCTAACAGACCTTCCCTGACTTTGCTTATAATTTTGCTCTGTCTTTCAAAAAAGTTTGATTGACTGGTAAATCATTCATGATTATGTACAGTCAATAAAACCAGACATCAGAATTTTATAGTTCTTATTGTCCAAAAAATGCATGTTGATGCAAAAGTTGTTATTCTATTAACTTTTTAAGTGAATTAGAGTAATATCTAAAATGTGTTCCTGATTTTGATACTTTTTTCTGCTATTATTTTTGGCACTGCACTGAATTATTCAGCAAAGAAGTTGAGAATTATAGTATCTGGTGTTATGCTAGTATTTATAAAACTCCCTATAAAAGAAAACCATCCCTAGAGATTGTAAGCACCAGCTCTTCTTAAAATCTAAGGTTTGCACTGAGATCAGTCACTCTGGGCTGATGATCTCTCCAGTGCTTACCTTTCTCATGTGGAAGACCTATTCTAGCCCAAACACGAACACCCAGAGATTCCTCGACTTCGTCTATGCCAATGCATTGGATCAGCTGGTCACCACCCCCACAAGAAGTGAAAATATCCAGGCCCTGGTATTAACTAACATGATTAGCCATCATAGCACCCCTAGAGTGTCATCCTCCTTGGTAAGATCCAACCATAAAGGTATCACTTTCGAAGTGATCTTCTCCCCTGACCCTGCCCCCACCACCAGGGTCAAACAAAAAAACTTTTCCAAACCTGACAACAACCTCCTGAGAGCAGGTATAAGCAGCTTCACAGGCACCGTTCCTTCAGCTGGAACTAGCACTAATATCCAGGCCTACACCAAAACACTATATGAGCACCTACATAGCTGCATGGACTCAGCAATACTTGATAAAACCAAAATATTTTCCTCAAGGAAGAGTAAACCTGTCTGGTGGACAACAGCAATAAACAAACTCTATACTAAAAGAAAAGAAAAATTGATGTCCAGGTCCAAGAAGGAGCAGGTGCCAAGTTGGAATCAATCTCTCCTTTGTCTGAGCAAGCAAATAAGGTCACTGGTGAAATCCTCTAAGGCTAACTTCAAGTCCAACTTGGCCACATCCGCTAAGGACATTCAGAAGGCCTTCTTCACATACATCCACAATCTCAAAAGCAACACCCAAATCTGCTCTGAATTGGTGGTCAGGAAAGTCACACACACAAATGCCATAGACAAAGCCAACTTTCTGGCAGACAGGTTCAGTGAAAACTTCACCCCCCCCATCCCCCCTATCAGTAAACCAGGACATCCCCAGCACATGCCCCCCTCCCCTCATCACCAGGCAGCAGGTCTTTAATACCCTCTCAAAGGCAAAAAATACAGCCTCCGTGGGACCCGACAACATCCCTGACTGCGTCCTACATGGCAAGAGCTCTCAGCACCATTAGGCACCCTATTCAACCAAAGTGTGAGCTCCAGCTTTGTTCCAGCCAAAAGGAGGACAGCCATTGTCATCCCTATACAAAAAGGTGGAGCGTCCACCGACCCAGGCAATTATAGGCCCATCAGCTTAACTATCCTGATCTGCAAGGCCATGGAATGAATTATCATGAACCTTATAAACAAGGACATTGGCAACCTCCAAACACTTGATCCCACACAGTTTGGTTTTGTCAAAGGGAGATCATGCCTGTAAAACTTGGTCACCTTCTTCAAAACAGTCACAAAAGCCATGGACGAGCAGAAGACAGTGCAGACTGCCTACCTTGACCTAGCCAAAGCCTTCGGCACTATTCCCCACTCAGGCATAATAGATAAACTCTCCCAGCTAGGCATCAACCTGTATGTTACCAGATGGGTAGCTAACCAGTTCACTGATAGGACCCACACAGTCAAAAATAGGGGAAGCCACCTCTAGTAGTGACCCCATAATGAGTGGCATACCCCAAGGATCAGTCTTGAGGCCTCTACTATTTGGGTTATACTTTTCTGAGGTGCAAGCCAAAATCAGTGGTCTGTGGCTGACAAAGTTTGCAGATAACTGCAAGCTGGGTGCTGTCTTAAATTCCCCTACTGATCTGAACATCCTCCAAGAGGGTTCTACCCAAACTAATGACTGCTCCCAGAAGCATAGCCTCAAACTGAATGCCAAGAAATGCATCATTATCCCCTTTGGGGAAAATGGCATCCCCACTAATTATCACATTAATAAGAATGTACTAAGTACACAATCAATCATGAGGGACTTGGCCACCCAGGTTGATAGCAACCTGACTTTTAACCGCCACATTACCTCCATTGTACGGAAGGCTTTCTACATGGCCCACCTCATAAGTAAGTGTATTTCATTCATGAACAAGGAAATTATAACATCCCTATACTCCTCCCCTTATCAGACCCATTATCAAGTACAATGCCCCCTTCAGCATGTACCTTGCCAAGCACATGCATCAGCTGGAGAGACCACAGAGGTTCCTGACCAGGAAAATCCAGGGTTTCAAATTTCTGCCCTATACAGATAGGCTAAGAACCCTGTCCCTCTACTCAGTCTCATACAGACTGCTCAGAGGTGACCTGTGTCTGGCATACAAGGCTGTTTCAGACTCAGCCTTGATGGAGTTGCTGCATAGCCATAAGTCAAAATCCACTTGCACAATCTGCACGCAAGGCCTCTCCCTGGTCTGTGACATTAATAGAACTTGGTGGGATAGATTTGTATCCCAAAGACTCCCCCATCTTTGGAATAGACTCCCTCTCTATACCAAGCAGAGTACCTTACTAGCCCTCTTTAAGAGGAACATGGACAACTGGATGGAAAACAGAAAATACACCCCTGGGATCCCACTGTCCCTGCTGGACAGGGGAAACAGATGCTGACTTTGTGGGATTATGGGGAAATTCTTGGCTAGGCTTAGAAGGGCCTCTGGGCCAATAGCCTAGTATCATCCTATGAACCTATTACCAGCTTTATCCAAACAGGATCATATCACAGCCCTGTTCAGGTTAAAGTGCATAACCAGGAAATTAATACTTGTTTTCTCTTCATTTTCCCCTAAACTGCAGCAGCTTTTGTGGGGCCCACATAGTCAAGGATGATTAAGCCTCCTCCCTCTGCAGCCACAGGCAATGCAGTCACCTAAAGCTGGTTAGTTTTAGTGGACAGAATGTCCATCAGCAGGGTTTAACTAAGTCAGGGGCACTATGTCAATGGTAAAATATTTAATGTAATTGTAAAGCTGATTACTTGATAAAATACTGTTACTATAACCAGAGATATCTTTGACTTTTAAAAGAGATACAAATAAGAATTATTACCCACCTGGTTTTATTACCTAAACACAACTGCTGTACTAGCTTTTTTTGGTTTGACAGATATGTTACAAAATACCAAGATAAGACAACTTGATGTGGTAGGGCCCCCCCAGCGACTGCAGGATTCGCTGCTGCCTAAAACCAGCTATGTATGTAAATTCAGCTACTATTTTATACCAGTCCAATGACAAACTTATAGCCAAACTTGCATTACTTCCAGTATGTCTATATTATGTTACTCAGATTAATAAATGGTTATATAACTGAAAGTATTGCGTCCTCGTTACAGATTTCTATTCATATATCTAGCTGGCAGATTGTGACCAGCAAGGTCCACAAATCTCTTGCCTTTTGGAAATTTGGTATTTGAGATACTACTCTAACTTTTTGCAGAAAACTATTGGGTTTACCTTGCAGATTCTTTCAAGCTTGGTGCTGTAACTCTCAGTTGTGACAGCTTTGAAAGGTTTCAGACCACCTTAAATACTCTTAAAAACAACAGGTTCAAGACTAATCTTTACAAATCAGTGGTGATGACATTAGGGCTGTAGTAACACTAACTATTGTAAAATCCTGAATATGACAGAACAAAAATACCTTAGTCTCATGTTTACTCATCTTTAACTTCCACTCCACATACAGACAAGGTAGTCGGCAAATGGCTTGCCCACCTAAACATTGTAATAAGATGTTCTGCCTGCTGTTGCAGTTGCCTGTCAAGCACTAGTCACAGACATTCTCATCTCCAAATTTACAACCTACCACTAATAATCCTGTCCTCTAACACAAATATACACAAGCTGTTGTGATGGCTCCTAATCTACTATACATAACTATTTTATCATGTATATAACTTAAAGCAGTCTCTCTCTCACTTCCATTTAAAATATTTCCTCCGGTAGGACTCTTACAAAGTCGTGTAAACTATACTTGTGCATTTTATCCATGATTTACAATGCAATATATATATAGGTTCATAGGTATGTAATAGGCTAGCTGCCTTTGTGAGCCATTTTAAGCCTAGCCAATTTCCCTTTTGGTGCTTGAATTAACCTATCCCTTTTGGTGTTAGATTTGCCTTACCCATCCCATGGTCCATAATTATATATCACCCTTACTGAGAATAACTAAGATCATACCATAGGTAATTTGGGGGGACCCATGAATAAGATAAAGCATTTAGGAGCTGCCTCTGGTCATTAGTACCAAACATCCAAGTTGCTCTTGAATATGGGTAGAGATGAGCTTTGTTTTACGTGGGTGGCAGTTTGTTCCAGACCAGCAGTATCCTCTAAAAACTATACCTGTACCACCAAGCCATTCTACTGAAGTTGTAGATCCCTTGACAGAGTATTTGTGATGCTGTTTGACTTACTGATGTGCAGTAAATCCATCAGTATTAGGTTGGACAATCCCTTGTATGCCAGACACAGGTCATCTCTTAGCAGTCTGTAGGATACCAAATACAGTGACAGAACTTTGAGTCAATCCGTGTAGAACATAGTATCGTATCCTTTTAGTGAGGTATTCCTGTGGGTTTTCCACTTCTTGTATGTGTCTGGACAGATCATAGGATCATAAGATCATAGGAGGTCACTAGGCTAATGATCCTAGGGCCCTTACAAACCTAGCCAAATTTTACCCTTATTTCCACGATCTGCACCTATCACCCCTGTCCAAGAGGGATATACGTGGAATCCCTGGGATGAATTTACAGTTACCCATCCAATTGTCCAGATTGCCTTTCAAGAGGTCCAATGAGGTGCTCTGCTTGACGTGAAGCAGGAGTCTGTTCCAAAGGTGTGGTAACCACTGGGAGACAAATCTCTCTCCCTCCAGCAGGTTCTATTAATGTCACATACCAGGTTAATGCCATTAGAATGAGTAACACATGTACCATTTCACTTAGGGATATGCAGCATTTCCAGTAAAGCAGGGTCAAAGATTGCCTTGTATGCAAGCCAGAGATTGCCTATAAGTAGTCTGTATGAAACAGAATAAAGTGACAGTGATTTCAGATGATCCTCATAGGACAGATATTGAAGACCTTAACTTTTCCTTGGGAGGAACCTTGGTGGTCTCTCCAATTGCTGCAGGTACTTAAAAATGTATATACCAAAAGGAGCATTGTATTCAATTATTGGACTGATGAGGGAAGAGTACAGGGAGGTTATAACGTCTTTTTCTCTGGAGGCAATGCCCTTACTTATGAGATGAGCCATATAGAATGCGCTTCTTACCACTGTGGAGACATGGTGATCAAATGTAAGATTGCCGTCAACCTGTGTGCCCAGGTGTCTCACCACTGAGTGCATACCTAGAGTGTTGTTACTGATGTGGTATTTAGCAGGAACATTGCCATTACTGAAAGGGATAATAATGCATTTTTTACATTGAGTTTAAGGCCATGACTTTGGCACTAATCATTTGTTTGTGTAAGACCCTCTTGTAGGATGTTGACATTGTTTGGAGATTCTATGACCGCTCCTAGTTTGCAGTCATCAGCAAACTTTGTCAGCCACAGACCTTTAGTTTTAGCTTGCACTTTGGAGAAACATATTTCAAAGAGTAGGGGTCCCAGTACAGACAGCTTAGTGGTTAAGATCTTCGCCTCCCATGTACAAGGTGCAAGGTTCGATTCTGACCTCCAACCAATGCCTGTTTGGAGTTTGCATGTTTTCCCTGTGTCTCCATGGGGTTTCTCACATGTCCAAAAAAATGTGCTGGCTGTTTCCATCTCAAACTCACCAATGAATGGAGCTGTGGACAGCAGCACAGACTCTACATGGTGCCCTGTAGGGGGAAGAGTTGTACAGACCAACCACTTTGGGCATGTACTGTAGTGTGCAGTATCCTCAAGATAGGAGAACATGGATCACAGACTGCGTGCCATGGCAGGGCTAGCCACTCGGTGTAAAATATGGCTCTAGGTGATTCGGTCATGTTGACTAATGTCACCAAAAATGGGCATGGATAGTTACTGGTGATAAGTGGGTTGAGGACCTGGACTATGCTGACCCATGCCAGGGACCGTGCTAATGGTGGGAATGGTATATGTGCCCCTATTGGCTAGCGTGTGCCCGCCATAAAGCCCAAGCAAAAGCTGGATGTAAAAGCAACCAACCTGTCAAACATGAACTGAGAATTGCTATGCTTAATGTAGGTTCACTGACAGGACACAGCTTGGAAGTGGATGACATGATGATACGGAGCAGGCTTGACAGGGTCTATATTACAGCATCGAACTCACAGGAGTTGGAACGTTGTAATATCGAACCCAAACTTTCAAAATACGAAAATAGCAAAATCACGGCACACCAATTTTTTTCCCAAGGAAAAAAATCAGTGGGCCGTTTTCGGGGCTTTGCTATTTCCTCCACTGTGGTGCAATCTCAGAGTTGGTATATTTAAGTAGGGGGGGCACAGCCCCCCATGTTGGGGGGTGTGGGGGACTTTAGTTTAAGTTTAAAGTGTAATTATTTTTTTTTGTCACAGAACAGCTATTATAATCGCTGTTCTGTGTATTCGTTATTATTGGATTTCAAAGTTTACGGTTTGATATTGCAATGTTCAATCTCCTGTGAGCTCGACATTGTAATATAGACCCAGCTGGACATCCTATGTTTCCAGGAGATGAGATGGAAGAGCAGTGCAGCAAAGCCACTTGGTTTGGGATCCAGAGTCTACTACTCAGGTGGAGGGCAGGCAAGAAATGGTGTAGGAATTGTGGTGAGAGAGACGCTTCAGAAGGCAGTAAGGGATATCATCAGAATTAATGACAGACTCATGGCAGTCAGACTCCAGTGTAATGATAGGGCAGTATTCATAATCTCAGCCTATGCCCCACAGCAGGGTTGTGATAGTGAGGAAAAGAGTGCATTCAGACAACAGTTGCAGGACCTACTAGATAAAGCAGGACAACTTGAATTGGTGTTGATAATGGGTGAATTGAATGCACATATCGGGACAGACAGAAGAGAATATGAGGACTGCCTGGATACACTGCCTGGGTCCACATGGGTGGGGCAACAGGAATAAAGAAGCAGAAGCCATTCTAGACTTCTATCTGGCAAATGGCTTGATAGTAGCCAACACATGGTTCAGAAAGAGAGAGAGTCACAAGATCACATACAAGAGAAGTCAACATGCAACTCAGCTAGACTTTCTCCTAGTAAGGAAAAGGCACTGGGGCAGAATCCATGATTGCAAAGTCATCCCCAGTGAATTGGCCCACAGCATAAACTACTAGTTGCCACAATCAGCTGCAAGCAGTGGTCAGAGAAGGCTCTAAGGTCAACAGAGACCAGGCTGAAGACCTGGAAGTTGACTGGAGAGAAAGTACAACAGTTCAATGAATTACTGAGGGCTCTAGCACCCCAAGAATAGAAGGAAATAGGTGGAGTTGAAGAAGAATGGCAGCGCCTAAAAACAGCATGTATTAGTACTAGAGAAAAGATATTTGGCCGGCCAGGTATGGAAATAATGTACATAAGGAAAGCTGGTGGTGGAATGCAGAAGTCCAGGAAGTCATCAATAGAAAAAAGGAGTGCAGGAAGAAGGGGAGACAGAAAAGACTGTCCAGGCTAGGAAGGACCACTGGTTGGCTAACAAAGAAGCTAAGAAAGAAGTTGCTATAGCAAAGATTAGGGCATGGGAGGCACTGTACCAACCTCTGAAAAGTGACTCAGTAAGGGGCAGAAACTATATCAGGTTGCAAGGCAAAGACAGAAAGATAAAGAAGATAGTCAGACACCCTTCATAAGGGATACCAGCAACAACCTGCTCACCAGCCCAGAGGACATCAAAGGCAGATGGAAGGAGTATTTCCAGCAGCTTCTGAATGAAGAAAACCCCACAGAAGCTGTACTGCCCCAGAAACAGCCTACAATGAGAGAAGAAGAGGAGCCCAGCCTACAAGAAGTAAGAACAGCACTAAGGAAAATGAAGTCAGGGAAAGCAGCAGGCTCAGATGAGGTCACAGCAGATATGATAAAGATGCTGGGTAAGACAGGGGAGAAATGGCTCCTGAGGGTACTAATAGCAGTGTGGAGAGAATGGTGTATCCCAGATGACTGGAGAATATGCATACTTGTGCCAGTGTACAAGAACAAAGGGAACTTCCACAACTGTGGGCAGTACAAAGGCATCAAACTCCCATCACATTGCATGAAAGTTCTGGAGAGGGTGATTGATGAACGGATACGCAGAGTAGCAGAATGTAAGATGGGCAGTTTGGATTCAGATCAGGATGCAGCACAATTGACCTGATGTTTGCATTGAGACAGATAGTTGAGAAGAAGCTAGAGATGAGGCAAGAGTCCAACTGGGCATTCACAGACTTGGAGAAAGCATATGACAGGGTCCCAAGAAAGCTGATCTGGGCAGTACTGTGGCGGTTTGAAGTCCCAGAACATTGGTAGAATTAGTGCAGGTTATGTACAAGGACCCAATGACTCAAGTACAAACAGTGTTCGGCCTCACAGAGGGGTTCCCAGTGGGTGTGAGTGTACATCAGGGTTCAGCTCTGAGCCCACTGCTGTTCATACTGGTGATGGACTACATTAGCACACAGGTGGGAGGGGACAGATCAACAAAGCTGCTGTATGCAGACAATGTGGCAGTACAGTCAGACTCTGAGCTAGAACTTCAGCAAAGGATAGGAGAATGGAATGCAAATCTGAAGGCACATGGGATGAAACTAAGCACAGATAAGACGGTGGTAATGGCAGCAAACTGGGGAAATCAGAAGAAGCTGAGAATAGAGATAGAAGGGAAGATAGTGGAACAGGTAAATAGCTTCAAATATCTGAGAGGAGTAGTTGAGGAGAAGGGTAGTCTAAATGAAGAGGTCAAAGCTAAAATCAGAGGGGCTGCAGCCAACTGGCATAGAGTATCAGGTGTAGTCTATGACAGAAGAATGCCAAAGAAGCTGTAAAGTAAGGTGTACAAGACAGTGGTGTGACCAGTACTACTGTATGGTACAGAAACATGGGCAGTAAAGGCAGAACAGTTGAAGAAGCTAGAGGTGATGGAAATTAAGTGCCTGAGATAGGTGATATGATGCACACTGTGGGACAGAAGAAGAAATGAGAATATCAGAGCAGAAGCCAGAGTAGCTCCAATTGCCGAGAAGATCAAAGAGAACAGATTACAGTGGTTTGGGCACGTGTAGAAAAGCAGAAGACAATCTGGTGAGGAAGATTTGGGACAGACAGGAAGAAGGTAAGAGGAAGCGAGGGCGTCCAGCAAAGAGGTGGATGGATTGTGTGAAAGTAGATCTGCGACAGTCAGGCATGAGTGTTGAAGAAGGCAGGAGTGTGACACTAAATTGAGGGAGTTGGTGACAATTAACATGATACCCCGACTCATGTAGAAAAATGAGAAAAAGGGGGCTGATGATGAGTAGAGGTCCCAGTACAGATCCCTGTGGAACACCACTGGTTACAGGTCTGCTGTTAGAGGTGGAGTCCCCTATTTTGACTATATGGGTTCTATCTGTGAGACAGTTAGCGACCCATCTAATGATATTTGGGTTGATAGCTAGCTGGGTAAGTTTGTCAATTATACCTGAGTAGAGGATAGTGTCAAAAGCCTTGGCTAAGTCTAGGTAGGCTGTATGCACCGATTTCCCCTGATCAAGGGCCTTGGTGACTGTCTTGAAGAAGTCCACAGGTTTAGCAGGCATGATCTCCCTTTGACAAATCCAGATTGAGTAGGGTCAACAGTTTGGAGATTACCAATATCTTTGTTGACAAGGTCCATGATGATTCTCTCCATGGCCTTGCAGATAAGGTTAGTCAAGCTACTAGGTCTATAGTTCCCAGGGTTAGTGGAAGTACCACATTTGTGCAGGAGCATAATAGTGCATTTTTTCCATTCAGCTAGGATGAAGCCAGTGCTTAGACTGTGATTGAAACGAGTACCCAATGACATTGCTAATTCTTGTTTGAGCTCATGTTGGATGCAGCCTGGGCTTTATCAGGTCCCATGGATGCTGTGTTTTTGATCTTAGAGAGGGCATTCACAACCTACTCTTTAGAGATACAAGGTAGAGGACAGGTGGTAGGAATGTCTTGAGGTAAGTGTGGTGGGGACGAGAGTGAAGTTTTCACAGAGCCTGTCAGCTAAAAGATTAGCAATGTCCACAGGCTCGGTATATGTGATATCATTAACTACCAGTTCGGCATAAATCTGGGCCTTTTGTTTTATTTTATGGATGTAACTAAAGAACTCCTTATGGTTGTCCTTAGTTGAGGAAGCTAATTTGGATTCATAGTTAGCTTTGGAGGACTTCACAAGAAGTCTTATTTGCTTGTTTAAGCTGGGGAGGGAGTGTTTCCAGTTTAGGGCTCACTCCCTCTTACTCTTAGACAGAAATGTCTTCCTGTTATTGTAAAGCCTGTTAATGGCAGTTGTCCATCAGACAGGTTTGTCTTCCTTGAGGAGGTTGTTTTGGTTCTATCAGGTATGGCCGAGCCAATGCAGTTATACAGATGTTTACATAAAGCATTTGTGCAGAACTCAGCATAGTTGCCAGTTCCATCTGAGGTGCAGTGAAGCAATTTATACCATCCCTTAAGAGGTTATAATCTGCTTTTGGAAAGTTTTTTAGTTTAGTTGGTGTTGGGGGGGGCGGATAGTTACTTCAAATGAGACTGATTTGTGGTCAGATCTCACCAGGGAAGACCTCACAGTGGGGGTGCTACAGTGGTGCCCCATATTGCTAAGCACCAGATCCAGGATGTTGGCACCCCTTGTGGGGGTGTCAACTAGCTGGTCCATGGCACTGGAGTTTATGAAGTTGAGGAACCTTTTGGCAAGTGAGTTTGTGCACGAGTAATTTTCCTAGTCAATGGATGAGTAGTTAAAGTCACCCAAAACCATGGTGTTTGGATGTATCTTGAGAAACTCAAGTAGATCCAAACAGGCAGAGTGGGTGTCCTGATTCATGGAGGGGGTCCTGTAGCTGGCAGTGACTTGAATAGGTGTCCTACCAACAGTTAATTGCACCTGAAGTATCTCTAGGGAATCATACTGTCTAACCAGCCTGGAGGTGTATTTATCTTTAATGAATATTGATACACTGCCTCCTTTAGTTTTCACACCTTCAGTTTGTGGTCTAAGCATGTGAAAGGAGGTGTAGCCTGATATGGCTGGAGTGCTCTCCACAGCCTTGAACCAGGTCTCCGTGACTGCACAAATGTTTATGTCTTCGAAGGTGAAGACTGCTTCCAGTGAATGCAGTTTCATGTTCAGACTCCTGGCATTTAGCAGCAAATCCTTGAGGTTGTTTTTAGATGGAGTTTTTACATCTGAAATTTTGTCCTTGAGACACTGCCTAAAAAAGGCACTATGGGGGTGGCAAGATCCTTGGCCACTAGCCAAAATCCCAGGGGTGATAGATGAAGACTATCTCTGGCAAAGCATTAAGGTCTGTTGATCATGTCATCCCAGGCTGACAGATACTGTATCCCCTTGGAATAACACCAGAAACTAAGCCAATTATCGAAGTCAGTCATTTTATGTTTGTATTGAGGCATCATCCTAGCTGAAGGTAAAGTGCTGCTTAAGGCTAGGGACAGATAAATGCCAAATAGGTCATTATATTCAATGATGTACCTAATGTACTGCTTGTATTATTTGTTTCAACATATTTCAACATCTGATTCTTTTATGTATGGTGTTTTCTCATATGCTGAGCCTAAAATGTGCCAATTTGGGATTAGCATTCAACCCTTCTTACGAAATCCAAATAAATAAAAAATACAGCTGCAATCCTGCTCATGTCATATGTGTAGCTTAGAATTTTTTTTTCTATTTCTGTCTCCAATATGTAGGTCAGCTGAGACAGAAAAGATAGTGTATCCACATTACCTTAATCTAGCCAGCTGCTGCAGCTGTCACTGGGTCTTCAGTGCCTTCCATATCTGCTTCTCAGGGATGGGGGGTGAAGGATCCTCAGCAGCAGATGACATGGCTTACATGGTGCCTTCTGCTTCAGCCTCAAACAGGTGGGTGAAGGCCCGTCTGCTAGTGGCAATATGGAGAGAGTTCCATGCTACCTTCTGTTTCAGCCTCTCAAGAGGAGATGAAGGCTCCTCTTCTAAAGACATGCAAGGAATGTCACCCATGGTGACACAGTAGCAGGTGGAGAGGCTGTTGGCTGCTGAGGTGTACTGGCAGTTGGACAACCAGATCAGCAACATGGACCTCATTGCAGAGGTGAGTCACTTGATCGGTGAGCCCTGGTCATTGAGACCCTGGAAGAGCAACTAGCCCATTACATCAGTCACCCAGGTGTTTGGTGCCTGGATGTGTTGTCCCACTGAAATGGGCTGCCAGCCAGCCATGCAAGAGGCCCACCCTTTCCCCTTCAAAGTGTTACCTGTTGCTTCTGTGTCATAACCTTGATTGAAGTTCAGTCCTCCCATCACAGATTGTCAACTCTCTCTGTCTATCCACTGTTCAGTCCTCCCATCACAGATTGTCAACTCTCTCTGTCTATCCACTGTTCACCTCCCCCTTTAATGTTTACACCACCACTGTCTGTCTGTGTTCATGTTCCCTATTTGTCTGAGAGCACATGCTACTTGAAGTTCTCTCTTTATCTTAACCAAAGCCATTTATTGTTACCTTTCCCATTTACCCTTCTCTTTTATAAAGAAAATGTGAACCATCCCACCAAAAGTATATCCAATTCCCCCTACCATCTGTTCCATACTGCTTACCCTTGTGTTTTACCTCTGTTTGCTGCATTGCCCTATTCTAGCTATCCATTTCCACCTCATTTCTATGATGAACAGGATGGACATATTGATGTACACAACCACATTGCTGTTCCTGTTGGGTGCTCTGCTGCTATATGCTGCCTTACCTATCACTGTGTAGCATTGCACATAGCCTGTGTACTACTTCAAGATAAGAGACACAGCTTTATTATAATAGCCTGCACATCACTCATGCATACTATACTAGCACTGCTCCACCAGTATGATGCTGTAGCATTACACTGTCTGTTTACTGCTGCCCATCTACATTATTATGTGGCCTTTTGTTTGGTATCCTGGAACTATCCCTTCCCTATTTTGTCCCTCATTAGCTTTCATATGCTTTGTGCAGTAAGCCCCTCAGTGTTAGCACTGCACAGGTGTGATATGCACCTCTACATATCCCAGCCAGTGTATCAGTAACTTACATATCCTGGTCTATAGTCACAAGGGAGTACTCTATACTGAGCAATTCAGGGGACTAGCAGAATTTAAAATTTACCAACTAAAATAAAAAATATATGTATATATGAGTCAGAACTGAATCAAATCCTGTCAAATGCTAAAAATAATACTTCTATGGGACCAGACAACATACTGGGTTGAATTCACATCAGTGTCAATTGTCAGAGCTGTAAACTATTCAACCGCAGCCTATCTACAGGGTTTGGGCATGATGCCTGGGAAACGGCCACTGTAACTCCCCCACACATAGGGACACATCACCAGCCATATACTGTATGCATAGCCATGGAATATATCATAGGGTCATTCATTTATGTAGACATAGGCAACTCGAACTAGAGCCCACTGAGTTTGGTTCTGTGAAGTGCATTTCCTGGCTTCTGAACCCCTTTAGGCTTCTTTGAAAGGGTTACAGAACCTGTAGGCAGTAGGTACTCTGTGAACATTGCTTATCATAACATGGCCGACACCGCTGAAAAATATATTATAATTTGAAAAAAATAGACAAACTAAATGTAAACTCTTGTGTTGTTCCCTGGATTGCAAACTAGATATCCAACAGATCCAAAGTTGTGAAAGTTGCTGGTACACTCTCTGAATGTAAATTTGCAATAAGTGA
The DNA here is from genome assembly GCF_019279795.1 of Protopterus annectens. NCBI lineage: Eukaryota > Metazoa > Chordata > Ceratodontiformes > Protopteridae > Protopterus > Protopterus annectens. Next base: position 901,764,599 of record NC_056745.1, read on the forward strand.
GGAACCACAAATATCCATCCTAGGCCATTTCCTGTTTGGCATTTATTTTGCAGACATCCAATCCAGTATACATCCACTAATACTAAGCAACTCTGGCAAGGGTTGCAATATGCACATACACTGTGTACTAAAATAGTTCTCAAGTTAAATGCATAAAAGTGGAGCATAGAAGCATTTTGACAATGGCACTCCTCTTCAGACAGAGATGGTTGTAAGAGACATGGATACTTTTGTGGACAACTCTTTCTCATTCAATCATTATGTTTCCACCATAGTCAGGACATTTTTCTATCTGTCCCAGTTAGCTATCAAGGGAATATGTTCAAGAGCCAAGGAAGTCACCCTACACTTTTATTTTTCCCTTATCAGTCCCACGTGCCTAGCTTTTTGAGCCATGAAAGGTCCAGTCCTATCTCACCCCTTATTTCTTTGTAAATCCAGCACCTCAAGAAACACCTGAACCCGCCCCTCCTGTAAGTCTGTATTAGAACACTCCTCCTGGGTCCATCTCATTTGCTCACTTAACCGAGTACAGTAAGATCATATTCTGAGTCTAGTTTTCACTCTACTTAATACAGAGAGAAGATTTGAGAAGGCCAGCCCACTTATGTTCTTCCTTCCTCTATCCTTGCACTTTATTCATTTGCTTTTACTGCATTTGTCTTTCCTCCTACTTTATTTTGCTTTTCTTAAAAGTACTCAATTTTATTTATTCTACTGCATTTATTACTGCTTGGTAGTAGCCTGATTAAATTGTAACTGTTATTCTGTCTTTTGGTTTAAGCGCTTGGGATTCATACAGGCTGTTTTACATTAAGAAGGTTTGTGGTCTGCACTGTTGTGGCAGGACAGGTAGCTTACATCCTTCTAAGCTAGGAATTGCTGACTGAAGGCCCAGTGTCTGCTATTCTAAAAGTGTATTGGTTCTGGCTTAAGCACTTGGGCTTCAGGCCAGTTATTCTACATTAAGAAGGTTTGTGGTCTGCACTCTTGTGGGAGGAGAGGCTGGATTCCGCCCTTCTGATCTGGGAATTTCTAGTCACAGGCTTATTGTGCCTGCTTATTTGAACTGTTTCTTTCTGAAACTGGTGCGGCTTGTTGCTGTAGCATAGACCAGATTCAGGCCTGCTGAATCTAGCTTTGTTTGTATAACTTGAGCACTGATCCAGGCCTTTTTTGGAGAAGGTTCCCCTGCACCCTAGTAAGCAGGGGTGTGCAGTTAGAACCTGTCTGATTGAAGACTGCTGGAACGGGGCTCAGTTTTGAGCTTTTTTTTCTGGTTAATTGGGTAACTTGTTTAAATTAGTTTGTTCGTTTTCTGTTGTTTTATATATATATATATATATATATATATATATATATATATAATTGCGCTTTATTCATCTGCTTTTACTGTATTTGTGTTTCTTCCTACTTTATTACTAGGGGCATTGACTACAACTCTGCTCTGCGATATATAACAATAAATATCCTTTTCTGTGCATTTAAAGTGTTTTTTGAGTGTATCTGCTTTATTTTCTAAAAAAAAAAAAAAAAAAAAAAAAAAAAAAAAAAAAAAGCAAAACAAAACAAACCAGAAATATATATATACTTGTTTCCTGCCTTTCTAAGCTAGTATAGTCCAGTTTTCAGGTTAGTGCTGAATTCAGGGCTGTGTTACAAATCTCTGTGTTTGCCCATACCTTACTTGGATAGAAGGAAGTTCTCTGTTCACCTGTGAGAGAGGGGAGCTTTGAACAGCCTATCAGTCCCAGGAGGAGTGGTTTCAGCACAGAAATTAGTAGTTTATTGGCAATTTTGGGCTAATTTCTATCTCTTTCATTTCCCTGCTATAAATACCATATTTGCCCGGTTTTGCGTGCCGGGCGGCGCCGGCCAGCTAGGGTAAAACTATTCCTGGCTCCACAAAGTCTCCTCTTCAATTTTTCCCTTGAAACTAGACAAACTTTCAACTTAAGCACTCAAGCCATTCATTTCGCAGCCCGGCACTTGCTCAAAACTTATAGCAAGCACTTATAAACCCTAGCACTAGACCCTCTTGTACTGTACAGAGATTCAATTATACAGCCAAACTGGAGGCTAAGCTCTCTCAACCCAAGACTGGATCAGACGGTCAAGAGGAGAAGGGAAATACTTGCATCACACCACCAGTCTCACATAGACCCATTAAAGCAGCACCGGCAAAAAACACACATAAATACATGAAAACATACTCGGAGGCTCTAAATAAAAATCTGCAAAAGCAACAGAGACCTCCAAAGCAAACATCCAAGCAACCTCCACCCCCCCAACACAAACCATGAAACACATACTTCACAAAACCAGTGTGCCATGCAATCACAGCCCTTGAGGTAAAATAATGTACCCAACACACTAGTAATAGGTGACTCTATAGTCAGGCACACTGACGTCCCACTCACAAGGCTGAATAAGGAGAAAGTTACTGTTAGCTGCCTGTCAGGTGCCAGGATCTGCCGCATAACACAAGCACTAAGGTCACTCCAGAACAAGTACAAATATGACTCTGTCGTGCATGTTGGTGTGAATGACCGGAGCCATACCTCCCTGGACTACATGAAAAGAGACATGGAAGAGCTCTCTGATCATGTAGCCCAGGCCGGTATGACCCTGACCCTGAGTAGCATCCTACTCTCACCAAGAATTATACCATGGTATAAAGAAAAAAATCTCGATTTCAACAATTGGCTAAGTTTCTGGTGTCATTCAAAGGGGATCCAGTGTCTGCCCACCTGGGATGACATGCTCAACAAGCCACGCTGCTTCACTAGAGATGGCTTGCACCTGTCACCCTTAGGCTTTCGAATACTGGCCAAGGCTCTTGTCACCCCCATAGTGCATTTTTTTAGGCAAGGCTCAAAAGACAAACCCACCACCGTAAATAGCACAAGAAACAAAAAACTGAGGGTAATGCTACTCAATGCCAGAAGTCTAAACCTCAAAATGCATGCACTCAAGGTGCTCCTCAGTATTGAGAAAATCGATATATGTGTAGTAACAGAAACCTGGTTTAAGGCTCCAGATAGCATCCCAGCACTACCAGGCTACAACTCATACCATACATTTCAGCCACAGAACCCAAACCGAAATACAAAAGGCGGGGGCGTATCCATATTCATCAAGGATACCCACAACTCCAGGTTAGTGGCACAGCATGATGCTTCAGAGATCATCCACGTGTAACTAACAATGGGAAAAACTGCAATTCAAATTGTAGCTTGCTACAGATCACCCACCATGTCCCAGGACCCCCATTCCGTGTTTCTGGAAACACTTGGAAACATAAAGGTCCTACCAAACACCCTAATATTGGGTGATTTTAATTACCCAAAAATTAACTGGGAGAACTACTCAAGTACTAACTCCCTTGCCCAACATTTCCTAGAATTTATAAACTCAAATGCCCTGGTTCAACTTGTCAACACTCCCACCAGAGGTGACAACATATTGGATCTGGTCATCACCAACATGGGTGACTGGTGTTCCACACCAGAGGTCAACCCCTCGCTGGTTAGATCTGACTATAAAGAAATCACTTTGGATATATACATTCCGCCCCCACCCCCGGACAAGAAAACCACCGTGAAAAACTTTTCAGAAGTAAACTTCACATTACTTAAAACCGAGGTGGAAAGTTTCAAAGCCCCCATGGTGAAGGATAATGTTGTCCAAGCTGCAAAATCCTTAATTAATGCATTCTATGGGCACCTACAAGAATTCATGGATTATGCCATCCCAAGCAAAACCAAGACTCACTCCTCTAAGAAAAGGAAACCAGTCTGGTGGACTCCTGCCATAAACAAGCTATACAATAGAAGGAGGAAAGTAGTACAGAAAAGAGTAAAATCCCAAGAAGGGAAGACATCCCTGATCAGTATCAGCAAGAAACTATGATCCCTCATAAAATCATCCAAGGCTAGCTTTGAAAGAAAAATTGCCAAGAACTCCAAAGATAACCACAAGGCATTCTTTAGCTATGTCAAGAATCTAAGTGGCAATGCTCAGATCTGCTCGGAGTTAGTGCAGAATGGCACAAAATACATTGAACCGACCGATATCGCCAACATCCTGGCAGACAGGTTCAGCGCAAACTTCACCCCCCTCTCACCCCCAAAAGGGCCCATAACTATACCAGAAGAATGTAGAGTCCCTGAAATCACAGACACTCAGGTTAAAACAGCCCTATTGAAAGCCAAAAACACAGCATCAATGGGACCGGACGGTGTCCCAGGCTGCGTCCTACATGAGCTCAAAGATGAACTAACCCCTCACCTAAAAACACTGTTCAGACTCAGCCTCTCCACAGGCTATGTACCCATAGAGTGGCGCACAGCAATGGTTATTCCGCTCCACAAAGGTGGAGCCACAACAGACCCCGGGAACTATCGCCCTATAAGCCTGACTAGCTTGGTCTGCAAGGATATGCCTTAGTGCATCATCATGGAACTCATTAACAGAAACATTGGGAACCTCCAAACACTGGACCCTACCCAGCCCGGCTTTGTTAAGGGTGGATCATGCCTCCTAAACCTGGTGGACTTCTTTGAGACAGTTACCAAGGCTATAGATGAGGGAAAGGTGGTACACACAGCCTACCTAGACCTTGCTAAGGCCTTCAACAGCATTCCCCATTCTGGTATTATAGACAAGCTCACCAGCCTGAACAAAACCCCCTACGTCACAAGATGGGTTGCCAACTGGCTCAACCACAGAACCCACATGGTGAGAGTTGTGGGATCTAGGTCCGACTAAACCAGTTACAAGTGGCATTCCTCAGGGCTCAGTCCTAGGACCCCTCCTGTTCAGCATATACTTCTCAGAGGTACAGGCAAGCACAGGAGGACTATGGCTGACCAGGTACACAGACAACTACAAACTAGGGGCTATAACTGACTCTCTGGCTGACACAGACATCCTCCAAAAGGGTCTCACTGAGACGGATACCTGGTGTCAAAATCATGGCCTCAAGCTAAATGCCAAAAAGTGCATAGTCATCCCCTTTGGAAAAAACAAAGTACCCACAAACTACCACATAGGTGGTAGTCCCCTAAATACAGAAGATGTAATAAGGGATCTGGGGACTCAAGTAAATAGTAATCTCACATTTGATAATCACATTGCCAAAGTGGTTAGAAAATCCTTCTACGTGGCCCCCCAATCACAAAAGGGTTCACATCCAGATCAAAAGAAGTCATTGTGCCCCTCTACTCATCACTCATCAGACCCATCATAGAGTACAACACCCCATTTGGGATGTACCTTACAAGACACTTGCAACAACAGCTGGAAAGACCACAGAAGTACCTCACCAAGAGGATCACTGGCCTCAAACAGATACCCTATGCAGCTCGACTGAAGAAACTCCAGTTGTACTCGGTTGCATACCACCTACTCAGAGGTGATCTCTGCCTGACATACAAGGCCATGTCCAACCCAGAATTGATGGACATGCTCCACCTAAAGAAAACCTTATCCCCTCAAGCCACACGTTCTAGGGATCTAAACCTCACCACAACAATAAATAGGACATGCTGGAGGGATAGATTTCTGTCCCAGAGACTTCCCATGCTTTGGAACAAGATCCCAATCTACATTAGGCAGAGCTCCTCGGTAACACTCTTCAAAAGAAACCTTGACGAGTGGATGGGAAACAGAATGTTTACCTCGGGGATCACTTCAATGGCTCTGCTGGACAGACGCACAGGGAACTAATGTAAGGGGGCAGCGAAAGCCAACACATTCTGGCTAGGCTTATAAATGCCTGTGGGCAGATAGCCTAGTACCTACCTATGAACCTATGAACCTATATATGTTGTGGTTTGACCACAAGGCTCTCTTTTGTTGCATACATTTCTAAGTTGATATAATTTACCATAGATGGATTCTAAACCACACTCTGCTGTTGACTCCATAAAAAAATGGTCCATCAATTTTCATAAAAGTCCAGGGGTGAACCACATGAGACAGACTTCATTGACTCTTACTCTCCTAGCCGTACGATGTTTAGCAAGCACTTTTAGAAGCCTCAGACAAAGGTAATCAAGAACTGCATCATCATTGAGCAGATTTGTAATAATTGTCCATTCATTGTAATCAAGTTTCCCTTTGAAATATGCCAGGATGAAATCCCTAGGAGTAAACACCACTGGTTTATCCTATGTGTAGCACTACATCAAATGTAGAAGGCTGATGCGAGGCAGTACTAGATGAACAGCCATGTTTCAATATTCCCTTAACATGTCCATACACTTCTTGTAAAAAAAAAAATTACGAAAGTTGCTAGAATAATTGAAAGTGTGCTCACCTGCATAGTCTGAAGAATGTGAATGCTGAAACTCAAATATTTGTCATTATTTAGTGACTTCAAACCTCAGTGGTTCATCCAAAAATCACATATTTTATGAAGAACAAACCAAAAATATCAAGCAATAATGTGGATGTCCTGCAAAAATCTTGACAGTTGAGAGATATGGAAGTGTAAATGTAATGCGCTACATTACACAACCTCTCTGATAGTGCTTGCTAAGTCTTTTACAGCTTTGAAAGCCAGGAAAACACTTCATGATTTTCACCTTTAAATAGTAGTATATGGAGCAAAAAAAAGCTTCATGCACTACAAAGAATTCTGATTATCTCACGGATAATAACCCTAAATTATATGTTCTTGACATGGATGCCAAGATTCACCTCTCCAGCTTTGCTCTCAGGGTGAATTTCTTGGCATTCATGTCTCACACACATTATAAGCAGGTTATGATCGGTGACCCAGTCATAATCCTCTATGTAAATAATTGTATTACCAGTTCCAGTTACACATGCATATTGTTGTCTAACAGGATATTAACAAGGAATTGACCCTTCCAGACACTGATACTGTTACTCTATGTTTGTTAAGATAGTTAATGGCCTTGGTAGAGGTGAGAGCTGAGAGTGGATGGTGGAATAATATATAGAGTGACTGCAGACAACTGCAAGAACACAAGCCAGAGGTCTGATTTAATAAGATACCAAAAAGTAGCAAGGAAGCTCCAGAACTATGAATGGTCATTCTGTATGTAAGCAAAGAAAGGGAAAAAAAATACGGAAAAAGTGAAAGTGATAAGAAAGTACACAAGTGAAAGAACAGATAAGTTGAAGAATAGAGTTAAGAGGGGAATAGGAAATTGTGCACCTGAAATTATTTTTTTTTGGTCAGAGAGACCGAATAGCCTACAGGAGACAACCCAGAATGGGTAAAGTAAAGAGAGAGCGAGAGGAATGGGAATGACTCTATAAAGACACCATACAGAAGAGCGCAAGAAGGGAAAACAAAGCTATGAAAAGAATGAATGTGTGCAACAATGAAGATTTACTGAGGATTTTCTAATTACTACAAAGAAAAGCAAGAGATGAAAGCTGAGGTTGGGGAAGGGTAGCTATAGTTCCTCTCACCTGTCCTTTTCCTCTCTGCCCTTTGTCATCACTCTTTCATGCTACCACATTTCTAACAAAATGCAGAGGAACCACATCATTGATCACAAATGCCTGAAGAAACAAAATGGTGAAAATTTGGGCTGTAAGTATTTTGCCATTAGTTGAAGTTGTAGAAATGCTTGCAGATTAAATATAGCTGATTCTGAGCTGCAGCATCAAGAAAATGAACTATATGGACTGTAAAATGTAAACTGAACTGCAGATGTCCTGAACAGTAGATTCTGTTTTTCTTTTTATTGGAAATAGCTTTGAGTTAGCATTCTTGTTCTTTAAATAAACTGCATGTAAATCACAGAGTCTCCAGAGTGTTCAGTATACTACAGTATATAAATCAAAATCAATATAAATCAATATGAATAAATATGCAGTCTGGCCTTAAGACTGTACAGAAAATATGCACTTTTTCACTGGGTTATGGGCCCACAGCCTCAACATGCAAATAGGGTTCATACTGAACAAACACAAAGTTGAATTACAGGATATAAGTGCTAAGAGCAATGCCTTATAGTGATAGTCTATCCGTAGTCACTGTAATTTTAATAAATATTGGGTACTTGCATATTATCGCAACCACGTCGCAACAGTGGTCTGACATAAACATACACCGATTTTGGCAAACGCCTCCGTCAGTATAATCAATGTGTCTGCAAGTCCGGTTTAAAAAAATGCACCAGCTGTTACTAACACTCATTGGACTGTAAATCAGGGTACACTTTAAACTGAGGAGACCCACATTCATACTATGCCTAGAGATGAGGGTGTTTAACATATGTGCATCACTCATCCGGAGTAGCACGTCAGTGAGCAATAGTTGCTTACTGTGAAGGACTCATGAATAAGAAATATAACTGAAATACATCAAAACTATGAAGTAAGTAACTTCTGAAATAAACTAAAAGGTTTGCACTGCAAGTCAAAAAGCGATTTCCCTTCAGTTATATATTTGCTGCATTTCAGGTGTGTAACACAGGCACTTATTGCTTAAACTAGAATTACTCTACCCCATAAAAAGATGACAGAAAGAGGGCACAAAATAAAAAATTGAATTTTCTGACATGAAAGAAGCCCGTAACTGTAATTGTAGTCATTATTTGCTAACCGCAATGCGTAACTATGGAGAATGGAAGGAGTCAAATATACAAACAACGTGGCTGTGATAATACCTAAGAACCAAATATTGTGCATACACACACACACACATACACAATCATTTCTAGGAACCACAAGCAATAACTTTTCTTCTCATGAATCACACACTCTGCATCACAACTCTCTTAAGCCTCTTAAAAACTAACATCTTAGTGGAATTAACAATGGACCTTAACAGGCATGTACAATATAAAGAATCAGCTTATATTTCACAGTATGTTAAGCTGAAACCTAGAATGTTAAATTGGGAAATCAACTGGGTAAATATGATAGGTTAACTGCATGCTGACATTATACAGTTGTAACTTTATTTATTTAATTTATTTGTTTGTTTGTTTGTTTATTTTTATTGCCTTGGATAGTCTGACCAGGCAAGAAAAAAAAAACTTTCAGTCAAGACATGGGAAGAATAACTTCAAACAATAAGAATAAACATATATGCAGTAATGTTCTGTTACACAGAGTTAGAAGGAAAACACTACAACAAAACAAAGACAGCATACAATAATGATCTAATATGTAAAATGCTAATGAAATACAACATTAAGAATAGAAGCAGCAAAAAAAATAGTTTAATTAATAGAATTCTAAGGATGCCTGATATTAACAGAAAGATCTTTGCCAGTGGTATTCATTTTTTAAAATTCAAATATTGTAATTTAATCATACAATTTAAAGAAATGGAGAGATGAGAAGGAAAAATGAGAACTTGAAAACTGAGGGAAAATAGAGAAAGTTGTGGAGAATTGGTTGTAAAATAAAATAGCTATGTAAGCAGCTTGTGATTTGTGCTTAAAGGTATCTATAAGCCAGGTTTCTTATAGATATGATACTTACTGTGGTGAAGTACATGAGTACAGACTGGAGTCAGTCAGATATTGTTTTAATTTGGATTTGAAGTCTCTTCGCTTATCTATTTGTTCTACTGGGAGCAGTATTTTCCTCTAAAGTTTAGTGACATAACTGAAATAAAGAGGCATCTTCTTCAGCAATGCTTGATTTTGTGTTTTTACACTGATGTTGAAACTAGCAGTGGTGGTGCTGCGGTAGCGTTGTAGCCTCACAGTTAGACGTTGCCCGTTCGATTCTCAGTTAGAACGTCTTCTGTGTGGCGACATGCATGAATGGGCGTTCCTTCATTGAAGGTTGTGCGTTAGGCCCAGCAAGCCAGCACGTAAAAATCTACTGCCAATTATTAGCGGACCGGAGTTCCGCTGTGGCGACCCCTAACCGGGAAAAGCCGAAAGACAAGACACTGATTTTGAAGCTCTTTGAAGGCTTTAACAAAGGCTTAAGACTATGTTTATGATACTCTAATAAAAATTCCTGATGCATGCTGTTTGGTCATGAGTTATTGGATATATTTTAATTTAGTCATGATATAAAACTCCAGTTAATGTATACACTTGAAAGTAATCCATATATAATATAAGACCTGATAACAGTGTTAGTTGGAATAGTGTTTCTCTGCTTCAGAGGCGGATGCCAGTGCTGCAAGATTTCATTATTCTTCTATCAGTTAGTTAATACATAATCATCCACTAGCTTTTAAAATTAAATAAATATGTTTTATTCTAAAAGAAAATTGAAGAATGCAGTTTAAATTCAGAGAGAGATGTAACATAACAATATTTAAATTTGTAGAGAGATAAGCAGTTGCAAAAAGAAACATAAAATAAACAGTTTTGTACAAGAAAAAGTCAGTGTAAGCCACATAAATATCTCATAACGATATAATAATTACCTGACCTGTCTTAACATCCAAGACAGTAGAAAGTACTGTTCCCAAAATGATTTCTTCAAGCTGAGTCCAAATTAACAGGTGGGTCTTCACAGCAAAAGATACATCACTTGACTCTGCAGAGGTGTCTCAGGATGAGAGACTACTTAGCTATATACATTTAATACAAGTCTTCCCCAAAAATCTCATTCTGTCTAGCATCAGGTTAACAGGTTCCTGCCTCCTGGCCCAGGTGTTTATGCAAAATGCAAACTGCAAGCAACAGGCCTCAGCTAGCTATTTCCTCTTCAGTCTGGCTACTTGTAAGTGCATGTGTATATGTGTGTGTGTGGGAGGGGGGAGTGTATGTCTTTGCTTCTGGCTGCCAACCCCCTGAGAGAAAAAGCAGGTCACTTTGCAGTTAGCTGAAACTCAGAGCAAAACATTAGCATGTATTGTGCAATCTTATTCACATGGCCTTTCACAATGCTTTATGCTCTACATCACTGCTACTTTTCACAGAAAACATTGCTGCAAGATTATACACTTTTTGTCCATCCCTCAGCTTTGTTGCATTGTCATCTAAAATGGAGTTGCAAGTTTATATATGTATTTTCACATTACCGAAAAACAATTGCAGGTTCAATTATATTTAATTTGACATCTGAAAATTATCAACAATTGCCTGAGTTTTTTCGGGTTCCTTCCAGTGAGTTTCAAATAGAAATGGCTATTAATGTGCATAAAGAAAAGGAGCTAAATAAAGTAATATCAAAGGAATGCAAGATACATTAGTATTAACAAATGTAACTTGTAGTAGCAAAGCATATAAACTTTAGCTACTACTGCAGCTAAAAGCATTAGTAATGAGTAGCAATAATATAACACAAGTAAGTTTAAAGCATACAGAAGTGAATCAGAGTGTCTGTGCTGAGGGTGAGTAGCCAAGCCAAAGATTATAGTATGACCAGCACTAGCCAGATACTGCCATGAGACCTGTACTGAGGAGTATCCAGTAGTCACACCAACCAAGAACTGAAGCTCATATCTCCTACTATTGACAATAAACAGAACAAAGATGACAAAATCACTAAGCTATGGAAATAAGGAAGCAGATATCACCTTGGCCATGATTCATTTTCCCCTACCAAAAAGTACTTAGACTTATGCATAATTTTGCTTGGCTTTATTAGACTGAGGCACAGCTCAAATGTTTATTACCATACATGAAAAAATATTTTGCCTTATCAAGGACCTGTATACCCTCCAAGGGTACTATTGGGTAGGTGCAAGCTTAAGTGAATGCCTAAAGTAAAACAGTCAGGTCAATGTATTGCAGTGGAATGTACAGGAAAGATGAGTTAAATTAAATGAACTAAAAAGTGAAGGCAGACTTTACAAATTGAAGCAAACAACTGAGATAAAGTAGAGTATAAAGGAATGAAACTAACAAGTTTTTCTCTCAGAAGGCTCGGCTACTACTGATGCCACTGTAGTTACCAATGGAAATAGATATAAAAGCATTATCCCCTTATAAATATGTACCATAAATCTACATTTATTAATAGTCATAACAAAAATGGCAAGGTCTGTCTAAAGAATCTATGATGTGTGTGAGATGAGTAGTGGAAGAGGATTTGTTAGTTAATGCCTCAGACCAAGGCATGAGGACCTAAAGAAACATGAGATGTACAGTGTTGCTTCACTATTAAGCATTTGATCACAAGTCACAAAATCACTTGCCATATGACTCACATCCAAAAAAGGCACACTGCTTCACATAATAAGTATGTGACATCCCCTTTTACTTCAAATGTCCTCATTAGGTTTCTCTCAGCCAACCTTCCTATGGTTCAAAAGTTACCTATCCAGTAGGTATCAGTCAGTAAAATGGCACTCCACCCTCTCTCCTTGCCTCCTAGTCACCACCAGTGTACCATAAGGCTCTACCCTTCGTCCCCTACTCTTTAACTTTCTTACCAACACTCACCATACATCCACAAAACAGGCCTTTGCAATGCAGTATGCAGATGCCTCCACACTCATTTGCACAACTGACAATGTGGCACACCTCCAAAAAATTACTCAGGAAGCTTTAACAGCAAGTGAAACATAGTTTTGTAACTCTCAACTCATGCAGAACCCATTGAAAAAAAAAAAACTACTTTTTCCCCAAATTCCTCTCTCATGAAAATGCAGAATTTAAAGTCCTCTCCCTCTCTCTCTGTTGATAATACAACCACTGAAGTCATTACTCATAGCAAATTAGTAGGGATAATTATGAATGTAATCTTAAATTCAACCTACCTATACAAAATTGCATAAGAAAAACTCATCAAAACTTGATGTTTTATAAAGCCAAAAATGTTCTTATCGATGCAACTAAAGCACTACACTTGCCACTACTTATCTTTTCCCCATAGTTATTTATGGTGCTCCCATCCTTACTAACCTTCAGGCATCACAAAAATCAAAACTTGAACAATGCTATAACAAAGTTGCTAAATTTGCAGCAAATGCCCCTTTCAGAACCCACCACTGTATAGCACTAAAAAGTCTAAATGGGTTAGAACTAATCCAGCAGCTAACATATATACAGCTTCTTACCTCCTATAAAATTATTCAGAATCCATCTGCTTGGGCAACACTAAGTAACATTCTGCACAACTATGTTCCCAGTTAGTCATTATGATCCAATGACCAAAAAATCCTGCCTGTCCACTCTATCAAATCTGCTGGACATAGTCTATACTCATACCATGTGGGTAAAACCTGGTACCCCTTACCTGTATCCATCAGGTCAATACTCTCCCTCCCATCCTTTAAAACCATTCTAAAAGACTTCCTAGCCAAAAGCTGGCTCTGTTATTGTTCAACACCAGGATAAACTGTATCCCTAAATTTGAACATACAGCCATACATTACACCAGCATGTCAAAAATACGGGACTTGCCTACCTTGACTCTGCTGGTGTGTTGCCCCCCAAACAAAAATAAATAAATAAAATAAATGAATGAATAAATAAAAATAAATAAAACAGCTTAGCTCTCAATACATCAGGGATAAATCTCAACAGAATCAGGGACAAATCTAGGAATAAGAGACATGGACAGTTTTAAACTACTAATACTATTAATTTGAGACAATGAAAGAAAAAATGAGCATGAATTAATATATATTTTCTGAAGTAAAATAAGTCTATGAATCTAATTATTGTTATTATTAAGTGTAAAAAGTAGCAGTTTTATTAGGGATTAATAAGGATGATTGAGAGGAATGTAAAACAGCACACACTTAGAAATGCAGACTACTTGCCCTTTGCAGACTCTATTGAGACAGTATACCAAAATAGTCTTTGAAGTTAATAACTTCCTTACCTTTGCAACAGTGTTGTTGAACTGGCTCCTGGCACAAAATAATTCAATGCACTTCCCACGACCAATGAATGCAAAAACAGTGTCTTTGGTAACTTGAGTGTTGGTGATCACTGGCGTGTCACCCAAAACGTCATGGTGTGTCACCTTTGACACGCGTGTCACAGGTTCGCCATCACTGCATTAGACCTTCTTAGTCTCCCTTCTTCACTCACTTCCTTATTTCTATCAATTTCTCTCCCCTGGCATTTGCTCTAAATATACAATGAGCCTGCTTTTCTTTCACTTCATATTGCAATTCCTGTTTGTATTATACTAACTTACCTTTAACTTCTCTCTAAGCTGGCTAAAATTTCTCTAAATATTAAACCTTTGTCATATAACTTGTATCTCTTCTTAGCTAAAGTTTTCATAATATGTCCAATTTGGTATAATTATTTAAACTGTTGATGTTTTTGTATTATTTTCAAAGACTGTAAAAGGTTTGTCTTAAAAATGTTTTTTAACACTTTGGAACTTTTCTCCCTCGGCATCAACTGAAAATGGGCTCCTACCTATTCAGACTTTCTCAGTAATCCGTTGTCAATAAATAAATAAATTATAAAGAAGCAAATGCCTCTCTGCAGCTGCTACTATATTAAAGGGACAATCCCAGAGTTTAAAATTCGGGTCCAAGCTATAGCTAGCTACAGTAACGCCCATTTTACTATGTCACTCACATCCCCACCCCTGAGCATCCAAGTGCTCCAGATTATGCAGAACGCTCTGCATTTAATGAAGAGCAAAGCCACTGTTCCGCTGTTCCGCATTGAACAGCTGTGGCTCCGCTACAAGGCTTTTGATTGGTTTGTGTACCGCAATTACTGCCAATCGGCATTGGGGTATACAGACCAATGCATAGCTCTGCTACCCTTCCGCATTGGCTATGCTCTGCAGTTTTTGATTGGCTTGTAGACCGCATTTACGGCCAATCACAAACTCAGTCTACGAGCCAATCAAGCAGGGAATCTGAGGAGGACGGGAGCCAATGAGAGCTCCCAAATAGAGACCAATCATGTTCCTGGAAGCCTTTTTGTGCCAAAATATTGGCTTGAAAAAGGCTTCCAGGAAGCAGGGGAATTTTACTTTTTTTTCGTCGATCGTTGGATTCGTTGGTGTTTTAACACACTAGGCTGAAGGAAGGAGTGGTGCCAGTTGCAGTCTCCAGATCAAAGACATCAGGGCCGGGGAAAAGAAAGAAGACGGACGGGAGTCGGTGGAAGTTAGCCTGCCAGGAGAGGTGACTCGGCAAGTCCGTTTACGGTGTTATACAACTGAAGGGCTGAGATTTTTCTTTCTGCTGTGCTGCTGGATAACCGGGATTTGAGTTTGTGTATTTGAATTGTGAGCTCTGCTCAGCTGAAGTGGTAGGCAGAGCAGAGGTAAGTGCTTTAGGCTGTAATGGTTGCAAATGTTTCCTTTCCCTTATGCTAGCACAGACCCTGTGATTTTAGTAACTTTCTTAGTGTGTAAGCAATGTTTAGTCTGTATTTTGTGCTGCTTATCCCACAGATCCTGTTCTAGAAACTTTTCTAAGTTTAAAACAGCAATATTAAAGTGTTTGTTTCTGCTACTTATCCCTAATGTCTATTTTATATTTTTTTTTTTGGGGGGGGGGACATGACAGGTCCTTGTTCTAGCAACTTTCTAGGTTTATAAGAGCAATATTTTAAAATTTTTGCCTGTTTCTGCTGCTTGTCCACTAGTACGTCTCAAAGTAATTGCCTTTTTTTTGGAGAAACTGTATGCAAAGACATGTCCTCTTCTAGCAACTTTCTAGGTTTATAATAGCAATATTTAAAGTGTTTGTATGTTTTTGCTGCTTGTCACCTCATACGTCTCTGAAACTAATTGACTTTGTTTTTGGAGAAACTGTATGCAAAGATAGGTCCTGTTCTAGGAATTTTCTAAGTTTAAGAGCAGTTTTTAAAGTGTTTGCATGTTTTTGCTGCTTGTCACCCTAGTACGTCTCTGGAAGTAATTGCCCTTTCTAGGTTTATAAGAGCAATATTTTAAAATGTTTGCCTGTTTCCACTGCTTGTCCACTAGTACGTCTCAAAGTAATTGCCTTTTTTTGAGAAACTGTATGCAAAGACATGTCCTCATATAGCAACTTTCTAGGTTTATAATAGCAATATTTAGTGTTTGTATGTTTTTGCTGCTTGTCACCCTCATACGTCTCTGAAACTAATTGACTTTGTTTTTGGAGAAACTGTATGCAAAGGCAGGTCCTGTTCTAGCAATTTTCTAGGTTTATTAAGAGCAGTTTTTAAAGTGTTTGTATGTTTTTGCTGCTTGTCACCATAGGTCTCAACCTCTTAAGTGGCTAATGTGGAACACAGACCCTAACAATGTGTGATAAACTTTCTAGGTTTATAAGAGTATTTCTAAGGTTAAGAGCAATATTTAAAGTCTCTGTGCTGCTTGTCCCCCTTGTGTTGGGCTTTGTCCAGTTTTCTTGCACTAAGTTGAGAAGTATGTCAGGATGGATGTCAAAAGTGAGTTTTAGTAATGAGATGCTGTAACATATCCAGTTTTGTTTTCTGTAGACCTTTGTGCAACTTGATCCTGCATTCTTTGATGTCTTAAATGGCACATTATTGTATAAGTACAGAGGGCCCTGGTTTTAAGTACCTTTTTAGGCATCTTTGCCAGGCACACACCTGGCTGTAGGACAGGGGTAGAACACATCTAAAGTGGTGAATGTAAAATGTAAGTAGTATTTGCAAGTAGTATTGTCATGTGTGTAAGTGCCTTTGTTAAGCTGGATGTGTTCCTTGGCATGGATTTTGAGATATAATCAAAGATGTTTTGAGTACTAAATGTCATGAAAGTCATTCTTCCCTTCTGCAACACTGGTTAGGTGGGCAAGTGAGCACCAGAGGATTGAAAGTGTCATTGAGGCAAGGAAGTGAAGCATGCAGGCCTTTACAGTAAACAAAAGGAGCAGAGATGAGCAAGAGAAGAGGGTGCAAAGTCAGGAAACTTCCAGTGATATGGGTAGGTTATAGCCCTATTGTCTTATATCTTTGATATTGAGGACATCTTCTAATTTTCCTTTCTGCACTGTAGCCCCATTTGTTTTATTGTTTTAACACCACTGTGTTTTGCAAACCTGCTAGGTATAGATTACCCAGACTACAGTGAGGACAGGGATGTAGATACAGCTCACACCCCAAAGAAGAGAAGATACATAATTTTTTAGCCAAGTTGGGCAAGTGCCTTTGACTGGCTTTCTATGAGTAGGCGCGGAGTGAAATTTGCCTTCTGCAAGACTTGTAACACAGATTTCACAATCCATCATGGGGGACGACATGACCTGCAACAACATGCTAACAGTGAGAAACACAGGCAGAATTGCAAGCATGCAGCTGGAAGATCTATGGTGGATTTCTTTGGACTACAGAATTTAGCAAGTACAAAGGTGGTTGAGGCAGAGGTTGGTTTTGTGTCTCTCCTTGCTAAACACAACTTATCATTTGCAGCAGGAGAACACATCCTGAAATTTATGAAGAAGTGTGGAGAGGATCAAGATGTTCACAAATGCTTTCTATGGACATATCCAGGAATGCATGGATCATGCAATCCCAAACAAATCCAAGTCCCTCTCCACCAAATGTCAGCGTCCTGTCTGGTGGACCTAAGCCATAAACAAATTGTATAACAAAAGAAGGAAGCTACTGCACGTCAGAGCGAAATCCCATGAAAGGAAGACGTCTCTGATCAACATTAGCAGAAAACTACGTTCTCTCATAAAAACATCCAAGGCAAACTTTGAGAGAAAAATAGCTAAGGACACTAAAGATAACCACAAAGCCTTCTTCAGCTATGTTAGAAACCTGGGCGGAAACCCTCAGATATGCTCTGAGTTGGTTCACAACAACAAAAAATACACTGAACCCACATATATTGCTAACATTCTGGCTGACAGATTCAGTGCAAACTTCTCGCCTCCTTCACCCCCAAAAGAAGAAATACTTATCCCAGCTGAATGTAATTTCCCTGTCATCTCAGATGTCCAAGTGAGAACCGCCCTAAACAAAGCAAAAAACACAGCATCAATGGGACCTGACGGTATCCCGGGGTGCGTGTTACGAGAACTCCAAGAGGAGCTAAACCCACACATAAAAATGCTATTTAATCTTAGCCTTACTTCGGGTTATGTACCTGTACACTGGCGTACAGCAACAGTGGTCCCACTCCACAAGGGGGGTGCCTCTACAGACCCTGGAAACTACCGCCCCATAAGCTTAACTAGCCTGGTCTGCAAAGCTATGGAAGGAATCATTATGGAACTCATAAACAGAGACATAGGGGACCTACAGACACTTGACCCCACCCAGTTCGGCTTTGTGAAGGGCAGATCCTGCCTTTTAAACCTGGTTGACTTTTTCAAAACAGTCACTAGAGCCATTGATGAGGGCAAAGCAGTCCATACAGCATACCTGGACTTGGCTAAGGCCTTCGACACAATACCCCACTCAGGCATCATAGATAAGCTAAACAGCTTAAAAGTAAACCCCTATGTCACTAGATGGGTTGCAAACTGGCTAAAGGACAGAACCCATAAAGTTAAAATCGCTGGAGCAATGTCAGACTCAAAGCCAGTCACAAGTGGTGTCCCACAGGGATCTGTCCTGGGACCCCTCTTGTTCAGCATTTATTTCTCAGATGTTAAAGAAAACATGGGAGGGCTGTGGCTGACAAAGTTCACAGATGACTGCAAACTAGGTGCCATAGTCGATACACCAGCTGACACACACATCCTACAAAAAGGTCTCACTGAAACGGACAACTGGTGCCGTAGTCACGGCCTTAAACTAAATGCCAAAAAATGTATAGTCATCCCTTTTGGAAAAAACAAAGTACCCACAAATTATCACATAGACAGCAACCCACTGAGTACGGAAAAAGTAATCAGAGACCAAGGGACCCAAGTAGACAGCGACCTCTCATTTGACACCCACATTGCCAAAGTGGTTAGAAAAACATTCTACCTTGCACACCTCATCATGAAGGGATTCACATCCAGATCCAAGGATGTCATTGTACCCTTATATTCCTCCCTCATCAGACCCATGATTGAGTACAATGCCCCATTTGGTATGTACCTCACCCGGCACTTGCAACAGCTGGAGAGACCACAGAAGTACCTCACCAAAAGGATCAAGGGTCTCCAACATATGTCTTATTCCACCAGACTAAAGAAACTTCAGCTCTATTCAGTGGCATACCGCCTGCTCAGGGGTGATCTCTGCCTGACTTACAAGGCCATGTCCAATCAGGATTTGATGGACATGCTCCACCTCAAAAAATCCAAATCCATCAGGACCACGAGAGCTAAAGACTTAAACCTCGGCACAAGTATGAATAGGACATGCTGGAGGGATAGATTCATAACCCAAAGGCTTCCCATGCTTTGGAACAGGATCCCAGTTCATATTAGGCAGAGCCCCTCACTAACTCTCTTCAAGAAAAATCTTGATGAGTGGATGGGAGATCGAAAATTTACCCCAGGGGTCACATCTGGATCACTGCTAGACAGGGGCACAGTAAACTAATTCTATTATATAAGGGGACCTTCATTGTGTCACTACTAGACAGAGGCACAGTATTCTAGATTTATTCTGTACATTTTTGTACCATTTCATGGGGTGGCAAAAGCCACATCACTATGGCTAGGCTTACAAATGCCCCAGGGCAGATAGCCTAGTATTATACTATGAAACTATGAAACTATGAAAATGACATGTGGAGTGACAAAGGCAGCATGCATTGCACGGGATGTGCTGGGGCCTCATTACCAGAATGATGCTGCAGCAGCCTGCCAGAAATCACCATTCTGTGTGTATATGGACCAAAGCACAGACATGGGAGATGACAAACTATTAGTCATCCTTGTTAGTTACCTTAATGAAAAGGCAAGCAAAAATGTGACAAGGTTCCTTGATATGCCAGAATGTGTGTCAGGAACTGGACAAGCAATGTTTGATTCTTTAATGTCCAGCCTGACAAAATTTAACATTCCAGTTTCCAACATTGTGGGCTTTTCTTCAGCCAATGCTGCCTCAATGATTGGAAAACACAATTCTGTGCTGTCTCATTTAAAGGCGGTGAAGCCCACAATTGTAAACATGGTGTGTCTCTGCCACTTGGCAGATCTCTGTAGTAAGGCTGCTGTGAAAGCACTACATTTACCAGTTGAAGAACTTGTATCAGATCTGTACTGCCATTTCAGTTCCAGTGCACAAAGACAACAAAAACTGCAGGAATTTTCTTTGTTCACAGATACTGACCCCCTCAAGATCATTAGACATGCACCTACTAGATGGCTCAGTCTTGGTAAGGTTATTAACAGAACCCTGGACATGTGGCCAGCTCTAAATTCGTATTTTCTGTCTGCAGAGCCAAGGTCTGCTAAGATTGACTTAATTTCTAAAAACTTGTAGAGTCATGAAGTGCATATGATTTTTATGTTCCTTAAGTATGCACTGGAACCCTTACTGGAGTTCAACATACAGCTTCAGAGTAGAGAAAGTCAGCTACTGACACTGCATGCCACTGTGCATAAACTCCTGCAGAAGTATCCTGGCAGACTCCTCAGACCTGCATCTGCTGTCAGACTAATCAAACACAGTAATGTGTCAGTGTTGACTGACAGTAGCTGTGTTCTACCAAATAGTGAACTTCGTATTGGCTATGAAGTCAAGCAGTACATAGGTTCATAGGTTCATAGGTTCATACTAGGCTATCTGCCCGAGGGCATTTACAAGCCTAGCCCATCGTTTTGTGGCTTACGCCACCCCTTTAGTATGGGGAACTATACCCATTATTTTGCTGTGCCTCTGTCGAGCAGTGACACTGAGGTAATCCCTGGGGTATATCTGCGATCTCCCATCCATTGGTCAAGATTTCTCTTGAACAAGGCCAGCGAGGTGCTCTGCCTCACATGTACCGGGATTTTGTTCCACAGCATAGGGAGTCTTTGGGTGATGAATCTATCCCTCCAGCACGTCCTATTAATAGCCGTGTCGAGGTTTAAGTCTCCGCCCTTGTGGCTCTGATGGATCTAGATTTTTGAGGTGAAGCATATTCATCAAATCTGGGTTTGACATGGCCTTGTATGTTAGGCAAAGGTCACCTCTGAGCAAGTGGTAGCGACTGAATAGAGCTGGAGTTCTTTCAGTCGGGCAGCATAGGACAGATTTTGAGACCCTTTATCCTTTTGGTGAGGAACTTTGTGGCCTCTCCAGCTGCTGCAAGTGTCGGGTCAGATACATTCCGAATGGAGCATTGTACTCAATCATTGGTCTGATGAGTGATGAGTAAAGGGAGACTATGACCTCCCTTGATCTAGATGAGAATCCCTTCATGATAAGGTGGGCAATGTAGAAGGTCTTCCTGACTACTTTAGCTACATGGGTGTCGAATGACAGACTACTATCAACCTGGGTCCCCAGGTCCCTGATAACTTCTTCTGTGCTCAGTGGATTGCCACCTATTTGGTAGGTAGGGGTAACCTTGTTTTTCCCGAAGGGTATGACTATGCATTTTTTGGCATTTAACTTTAGGCCGTGGCTCTGGCACCAGTTATCCATTTCTGTGAGACCCTTCTGAAGGATATCTGTGTCAGATGTGTTTTCTACTATGGCGCCCAGTTTGCAGTCATCTGCAAACTTTGTCAGCCATAACCCTCCTGTGTTTGCTTGTACTTCCGAAAAGTAGATGCCAAACAAGAGTGGGCCCAGGACTGAGCCCTGTGGGACACCACTTGTGACAGGCTTTGAGTCTGACATGGCGCCAGCAACTCTGACCCTGTGGGTTCTGTCACTCAGCCAGTTTGCAACCCATCTTGTGATGTATGGGTTAACATTTAAGCTGATGAGTTTTTCAATGATACCCGAGTGGGGTATTGTATCGAAGGCCTTAGCCAGATCGAGGTAGGCTGTATGGACTGCCTTTCCCTCATCAATGGCTTTGGTGACTGTTTGAAAAAGTCAACCAAGTTTAAAAGGCATGATCTGCCTTTGACAAAGCCAAACTGGGTTGGATCCAAAGTCTGCAAATTCCCTATGTCTTTATTTATGAGGTCCATTATGATCCTCTCCATGGCTTTGCAGATAAGGCTTGTCAAGCTAATGGGCTGGTAATTTCCAGGGTCGGTGGAGGCACCGCCTTTGTGAAGTGGTACCACAGTTGCAGTGCGCCACTCCTGGGTACGTATCCAGAGGTAAGACTTTGATTAAACAGCTGTCCTAGCTGTGGGTTTAATTCCTCATTGAGTTTGTGGAGCACACAGCCGGGGACACCATCAGGTCCCATGGATGCTGTGTTTTTTGCTTTGGAGAGAGCAGTTCTCACTTGGGCGCTGGAGATGTTTGGGGGCTGCAATCGTTTGGTATAGATATCTCTCCTTTTGGGGGAGGGGAGAAGTTTGCACTGAACCTGTCAGCCAGTATGTTGGCAATGTCTGTAGGATCAGTAATCTTCACATCATTTTGAACTAGTTCTGAGCATATCTGGGAGTTTCCTCCTAGGTTTCTAACATAGCTAAAGAAGGCCTTATGATTGTCTTTTGAGTCTTTAGCTATTTTTCTCTCGAAATTTGCTTTGGATGATTTTATGAGAGCTCTTAGTTTTTACTTATAGTGATCAAGGGTGTCTTACCTTTTAAGGATTTTGCTCTATCTTGTAGTAGCTTCCTCCTTTTGTTGTAGAGTTTGTTTATGGCTGGGGTCCACCAGACTGGACGCTTGCCTTTGGTACAAAGAGTCTTTGTTTTGCTTGGGATTGCCTTATCCATGCAGTCCTGCAGGTGCTGGTAGAAGGCATTTGTAAGTGATTCAGCGGCTTGAGTACTGTTTTCCGCCGGTTCGGGGGCCTTAAAGGAGACCACACTAGTCTTTAGAAGTGTGAAGTGGGCTTTTGAGAAGTTCTTTACTGTGGTCTTTTTTATTTCAGGTGGGGCTGGGATGAGGACCTCCAGCGAGATTAGTTTGTGATCTGATCTCACCAGTGAGGGGTATACTTCCGGTGTTGAACATTGTGCTCCCATGTTCGTGATGATGAGATCAAGTATGTTATCTCCTCTTGTGGGGATGGTGACTAGTTGTTCCATGGCATTTGAGTTTATGAAGTCCAGGAACTTTTGGGCTAGGGTGTTTGGGCTTGAGTAGTGTTCCCAGTCTATATTAGGGTAATTGAAGTCACCTAGTATGATGGTGTTTGGTGATACATTTATCCCTCTAGTGTTTTCAGGAAGGCCATGTGAGGTTCCTGAGTTTGTGAGGGTGGCCTGTAACATGCTACAATTTGCAGAGCAGTCTTGCCTACAGTTAATTGCACCTGGATGGTCTCCGATGCATCATGCGTTACCACCAGTCTTGAGGTGTGGGTGTCCTTGATGAATATGGATACCCTCCTCCTTTCTTGGTATTGTCCGGATTTTGGGGCCGGAACGCATGATATGAGGTAAAACCTGATAGCGCTGGGGTGCTCTCAGGAGCCTTGAACCAGGTTTCTGTCACAGCACAGACATCGATGTTCTCCATACTGAGAAGGGCCTCGAGTGCGTGCATTTTGAGATTTAGACTTCTGGCATTGAGCAGCATTACCCTTAGTTTTTTTCCTTTTTTGTGTTCTAGGGTGGTAGGTTTAGAATTTGAGCCTTGCCAAAAAAAGGCACTATGGGGTGGCAAGAGCCTTTGCCAATATCCGAATCCCAGGGGTGACAGGTGCAAGCCGTCCCTTGCGGCAGCGTGGCTTGTCCAGCATGTCATCCCAGGCAGACAGATACTGGATCCCCTTTGAATGACACCAGTGTTAAGCCAATTGTTAAAGCTGATCATCTTATCTCTGTATTGTGGCATCATTCTTGGTGAAGGTAGGATACTGCTCAAGGTCAGGGTCATACCTGCCTGGGCTACATAATCAGAGAGCTCCTCAATGTCTCTTTTCATGTAGTCCAAGGAGGTACGTCTCAGGTCGTTTACACCAGCGTGGACAATGACTGAGTCATATTTGTACCTGCTGTTGAGAGACCTGAGTGCTTGCGTTATGTGGCGGATTCTAGCGCCCAACAGACAGCTTACTGTGACCTTCTCCTTACTCAGTCTGGTGAGCGGGACGTCAGTGTGTCTGACTATGGAGTCACCAATGACTAGTGTGTCTGGCATTGTGTTTGGCCTTAAGGGCTGTGACTGTTTGACACTCTGACTGTGAGGTCTATGCGTTGCAGGTGTTGTGTTCTGAGGTGGTGGTTGTTTGGGTGTCTGCTTTGGTGGCCTCTGCTGTTTTGGTAGATTTTTGATCAGAGCCTCCGAGTATGTCTTTGTGTGTTTATGTGTATGATTTGAGGTTGTAATGGTACTATGTGAGACTGGGTCTATAGTGTGTGTGGTAACCTTCTCCTCCTGACTGGTCTTGCCAGTCCTATGTTGAGAGAGCTCAGCCTCCAGTTTGGCCGTATAGTTGCATCTCTCGCATGTATTTGTGTTTTGTGGGAGGAGGAGAGGGTTGTCTGTGTACATGAACAGCCATGAGGAGGATATTGCCGGCACAGTCATTGAATTTAACTTTTATAAAAAAGTTGCAGCTTTTTATGCTGCAGTGCTGCAGAAAATGCTAAAAAAGTTTCCCATGCAGGATCACTTACTGAAAGATGCTGCATTACTTATTAATCCAGCCAAAAAATTGGACATTTCTTCAGGACTTGTCAGAGATGTTGGCTTCCGTCTGGGTGTATGTGAAAATGATGTTGAGACTGAAAAATTAATAAACGAGTTTACCCAATATCAGATAAACACAGGGAATCTGACAGGCCCAGTAGACGGGCTCCACTCATGTGTATCAAAGTACTGGGCACACCTTCTGAGGGACCTTTGCATTGAAGGGAAACTGCCACTCTTTAAGCAGCCAATGATGAGTCTACTTTGCTTACCACACTCTAATACACAAGCGGAAAGAGCATTTAGTATGGTGCGGAAAGTGAAAACTGAACTGCGTCAGTCTCTGAGTGTAAAAACACTGAACTCTTTGTTGGCAGTTAAAATGAATGAAGAACTGGATGTCTGTGATATTAAGCTGCCAAAACATGTTTTAGAGGCAGCCAAGAAAGCCACAGCAGCATACAATAAGTCTACATCAGACGTATGATAGGATGTTTAACTTGGTCTAAACTTTGTGTGAATTGCAATATGTCTGTTTACAAAAAATAAAAATCACATTTACTACATTTTCTGAATGCTGTTTCATTTACTTATGGTGTGGTTATGGTATTGCAGATTGTCAAACAAAGGTTTTTGGCTCTGAGAAGTGTTATTGAATGTTACAGTTCTACCATGTTCCATAGTGTATTTTTGCGCAGTGCGAAAATAGGGTGTTCCACATTTTGACCATTTGTCACACATTGTTAGGGTCTGTGTTCCACATTGGCCACTTAAGAGGTTGAGACCTATGCCCCACCCACAGTGTTAATTTGCTTTTAAACATCCTGTATAAGTTCGGTTGCAATACTGCTTTGGCTCCCAGTGTCAACTACATTTTATTTTTATGTTCCTATCAGGTTGCTAAATACACTTACAACTTTGCTGCATGTTTCCTCACATCGCCTCTCCAGAGTTAGTCATGTTTAAAACAAGCAAAATGGCTGTTTTCTCCCCGTATAACATTTTATTATGTAAGCACTTTCGTTTGAATCAATTTCCAAACTTAAACGGATTCAAACGAAAGCGCTTACATAATAACATTTTATACCAGGAGAAAACAGACGTTTTGCTTGTTTGTTAATCATGTTTAAACTGGCCAATTTGTGAAGTATCGCTATTTTCTTTTGTTGTGTAGCTGTCTTTTTGATAAATTATTTTCGTATTTATGTGCCCATGCATTATCACTGTGCACGCAGTTTTACAAATGCCCTCTGCTCTGAATGGTCCCGTTCTACTGTTTGGGTTAAATTCAGAATCTTTCATCCCTCATAATCTGTCCTTTCTTTGCTGTTTTCCCGCAACTCCCACCAGCCACCATTGCGTTAGACATGGTCCAGACTTCTTGCTCTAAAATGCTCAGAGGACCTGTTGGTAAACTGGAGCAACTCTGCCTTATACTTGCCTTATGATGCATGCATGCACAATCGTTACACCTAGCAATATGTTTAGAAATTAAGCACATTGAGATTACACCTGAAATAGGCTCCAGTGTTTCAGTAGTGCTTACCAACTGCACCTGCTGCTAAAAGTTTACTTTTTAGAATGATTGTTCATTGTGGTTAATTTCTGTAGTAACTAGAATGAACGCGTGTTCTAAAAAGCAAACTGAATGCACACATCTTATTTCTTCTCGTTGTCATACCTCTTAGTCTCTTAGTACAAGAAATCTGGACAAAGACCGACAACATGGGTGGGAGTTAATGACTCAATAAATAAGGACGTATTTTAAATATTGCTGTTATAAACTTAGAAAGTTGGTAGAATAACAGCATTTGTTTTAAAGTGCGTTTTCTGAAGGATTTTGAAGTCTGAAAAGTACAAGGGATTGTGGATTGAACATTATGGTAACCTTTTTGATATGAGTTGCAGCACCATGTCTCTTTTGCCCTGTATCCTCCCAACTGCCAGCATTACTTTATGGTTAATCCAAACTTTTTGCTGTAAGGCTCAAAGGCATCTTGGTAAGCAGGAGGAACTCTGTGAGATACTTGCAATATGACACATGCCTTCCTGGGAATGATGCATGATCGTTACACTTTCTATATTTGCAGAAATGAGCTACAATCAATTAACAGCTGTAATAGGAAGGAACACCTATTAAGTGCTTGTCAGCTGCTATTGCCAGTAAAAAAATATTTTTTTACAATGCTCGTTCATTGTGGATCGTTTCTATAATTTCATTTCCACAATGACCGAGCGTTCTAAAAAGCAAATTTTTATCGGCTGGATCAGTTGGCAAACAATTAATAGTGAAGCATCTGTTCCTATTTTTGCTGTTTCGTCTTTGTTACATCTTTTTTTTCACATTAGTAGATGATGGCATGGGCATGACACTCCTTTTTAAATATGTTAGACTTGATAAAACAAAAAATATATGCTGCAATGTTACTGTATTGAAATGGTAAGACATACAAAACGGTAGATTCTTCTGGGTTAAACTACCAACATTTTTATTTTTTGCTAGTGAAAAACAGCATGGGAGATGCAGCTGGATGTTGCAATTAGGTGACCTGTACAACGATCCTGAGCTGCTTCATCGAATGCCTCTCCAATGTAGTTGATTGAGATAAGTTAGCCTGTTATAAGTTCACTCAAAGTATAAGTACATTGGTGTAGGATGAAGGAGTTCTGGCTAGCAGGTTATACTGTGTTTTGGTGTGGGAGTCCGATAGTGTAACAGGTAACTTCTTTCTAACTGACAGTGGAACCTTAGTGAAGTGTGGGACTGTAGTCTGTCAAAGTGGTCACCCACTGAACTTTTTTTTATTTTCATTACTGTGCTAAATTTAAAAAAAAAACACTCCAATGATTTATGTCATTATCGAATTCCTTATAAGGCACCATGTACATAATTAACTGCCCCTTCCAAGAAACACTTTGATAGTTGGATTTGATTCAGGCAGCATGTCTTTTACTTTTCCGTTTGACTTACTAGACAAATGTTCATCTTTGTATGAGACAGTTTCAGTACTAATGGTAACATAAATGAAACCCTGCAAGCATACCTGTGCTATGCATTTGTCAAAGGGGTGGGGTGGCAGGCTGGAAACTGTCACCTGGAGATTTTCTGATGCCCTAGCTGTTAAAAATGTGTGGCAGTAATTCTCGGTGAACTCCATGTTGAGAGATATCGCAACACATGAAGTCTCACACCCTTGGAGTAACTAGAAAGAGAAATGCACCTCTCAGCAATGCTTGCTTAGGGTACTTCTAAAATGTAACACTTTATGTTGAGCGGTGGGGTAGGATCTTGTAATTCAATGTATTGTTTTCTAAGGAACTTCTGCTGAGTGTAATGTGGCTTTGCTAAAACTGTTTTTTTCTAAAATTATTTCTAAATTCTTTACTTTAATTAGCTGCAACATCAGGTGTACATATGAAGGTTCAAGTTATACCCCTTGTCCTTTCAATTGAAAATAACTATAATTTTTGTTGTTTTCTTTTTATATCTGTCTTCACTGATGGAAGCCCGGTGTACCACAAAACCAATCCAGAGTAGGGCTATACATATATATATATATATATATATATATATATATATATATATATATATTTTTTTTTTTTTTTGTGGGGGGCATTGTATCTGTCTGTCACTCTCTCCATCTAATTATCCACCAATCACTACATTAATATCACTGACTTCAAAGGTTATTTAATGGTGTGTGTTTCATTGAAGGGGGTGATAAACGTACCTCGTAACCTGCAAACAATGAAAATCGTAAGACGTATCTCTAAAATGTCCTTGATTTTAACTCCAACTTTAGCTCTGTCCTGCTTAATCCCTTGTAAAACTGGTGACCCTTGGAGAAAAGGTCATGACGTACCTTTAATAATAATTAATGACAATAATTAGAATTACAGGCTTCTTTTACTTTCATGCAAATGTATATTAATTCATATTCTCTTATTAAGTCAATGCTCCTAGTTAATAGCACTAAAATTTTACATGTCTCTGATTCTGTTGACATTTGTCTCTGAGAGCTATGGAATAAAGGCCTTCAAACATCCGGCTGCAAATGGGGGTATCTAAAGAGCATGAAATTTGAATAATAACTAGCACATAATTCTCCCACTTACAGAAGGAACGAGGAAAATGTTAACACTGTCCAATAGACAACGTAATAATGTCATTAAATTATTGTTGACCTTCTTCCACATTCTGTACAGATGAGGTTATTACATGTAAATGTGTGCCTGTATGCAAGGAAAAGGCCTAAATGAAGTAGCAGCATGGAGAAGGACAGAAGTGTTAAAGACAGTTTACAGATGAATTATAAGAATTAGTAGAAACATTTGTTCAATATGGAGTATCAGAATGCAGAGTTTAGTTGTCTCAATGGAGAATGAAATAAAAGGATCTGTTGAAAATGGTGCAGATAACAGAAATGGAATCAGGAGGGCTTGCAAATGATGATGTATTTACATTCATCACTGTAGTATTCATTACTTATGGGATTCCCTGACGTGAAGCCCATTGCCCGGCCAGTCTACCAAAGTCTACCATTGCTTTAAGGCATGCTGAACATCACCTACATACTCATCATGTCGTGTAGGACATAAAGGTGATGTTCAGGTATACCATCCACAGAAGTTCTTTGCCACCACTCTGAGCACTGTTTTTAACCGGTCTGTTGGCCTCTGTCCATTTTTTGCCATTTTTTTTGTCTATTGTAATTCCTGTGATTTCTGCTGTTTGCTGAAGTCCTCACCCCAATTGCAGATAAGTACCTAATTGGGGTTTTTGTTCTTTATTTCATATTTTGTGATGTTTGCGGGGTTAATGTCATTCAGAAAGGGCTAATGCCAATGTGGAAGACATATTCCCCATAAAGAATGCCAAGATAAGTTCCTTTTTTGCCTAGGAGTTCCTCACAACTATATGTCTTGTTCTATTTGTCAGGCATTTGTACCAAAAACCCTTCATAGTAGGCTTACTTCCCTTTCACTTTATCTTGAGAACCATCATTAAGCTGCTTGCTAAAGAAACTATGGATGGAACTTCCTGCCCCAAGGATCAGCAGTCAGGGAAGGAGAAGGTGAAAAAGGTAAGTCTTCCACTGTCCAACCTCTGCCAGGAGTTTTTCCGAGGTTATTACAAACCCGGAGACTCACCTGGTTGTGTTGTCGGATTCCTCTGCTGCGGGTTGGAGGCTGGCGAGGATCGGGTGGGCAGCACATCCGATGAGGCTTTGCAGACATCTGTTCCAGATGTTCAGGGGGAACCATGGTTAATTGTTTCCAAGGGGTCTGGAGGGGTTCCACAGTGTCATCTTAGGGAAGTAGTTCCTATTGTGGTTGTGGAATGCCATCCTAAGTCAGGGCCCTTTCAGTTTTCAAGGACAGACGTCCCCTTAAAAAAGAAACAGAAAACTCATCATCTTTCTTCTGCTCATAGGAATCCACAAAGTGAGTGTCAGGCCTTTACTCAGGGGTTATTTAATGCTTTACTGTCATTAAGGCCTCCTCAGGGTGTTTCAGTTCCTGCTTATCCTTGGTCTTCTTCACCTAAAAGTGCCAGGTAATTAAATTCTTCCGAGGAAGAGTTGGATTCTGATGATGAATCCCTTACTTATTCCACCCAGATTCCTTCTCCTTTAGACTATGGGTCTGAGAAGGAGGACTCTAATAGTCCAGGTACTCCTACTGAGGAAATTTCCCTTGGGGACACAATCTCTAGGATGATGGCATTTTTTACATAGGATTGTGCTCATGTTTCTGATATCCATAAGAGGTACTATGAGTTATTGCAGATGGAATCTCCTAAACCCACGGCTATTCCTCCTGTCTTGGCTGCTTTACTACATGTTTTTTCTAATGTCTCTAAAGTGCCTGATTCTCTGCCCTGTGCTTCCAAGAAGTCTGATAGGTTTTATGGGGTGCCTGAGGATTGCTCCATTTTGTTCAAATGTCCTGCAGCTGACCCCCCTGTCGTGTCTGTAGTCTCTGATAAGCCGTCTCAGTTTCTTCCTTCGTACAAGTTACTGCCTTCTGACATGGACAGCAGAACCATGGAAAAGTTGGGTATGAAGGTTTATACATCTGCTATCATAGCTTTTAGGGCTATTAATTATTAGACCCATATGTCTAGGTATATGCTGGCTCTTCTTTCTCAGGCCTGTCAGCTTTTTTCTTATCTTCCAGACTCTGAGAGTAAATCTTCTGCTCTTTCCTTGCTAGACTCTTCCTCTCAAGTAATTCATCATTCTATCAGATGTAGTTATGATGCAGCGGATGCCTGTTCTATGGCTGATGCTTTTGGTTTAATACTGAGGAAGTATGCTTGGCTTAGGTTTTAACCTTTGCCCTGTGATATTGCGGCTAAGTTGCTGGATGCTCCTCTAGATACTAAACTTTTGTTTGTGGAAGCGGCTGTTGGTTTGTTTAAGTCTCTTCAGGACAAGGGGAAGGCCTTACAGGAGCTTAAACATATCTTTGTTTCTCCTTTGCCTAAATTTCAGAGAAACTACCCTTCTCAGCCAGCCTTTGTTCATTGGTAAGCTTGCCCTCCTGTTAAAGGTAAAAAGGGTGGCAAACAGGCTTCTGCTGCTAAGGACAATTGGACTGCAGGGATTCTAAAGCCTTCCTATCCTGACAAACCAGGTGATGTCTGAGTACCCACCTGTTCCCAGCTATATTCATCTTTCTCTTCACCTCTCTTTCCTATTTGTCTTCGAATCACCCAGGATGCTTGGGTTCTGTCAGTCATTTGTCAGGGGTACTTCACACTGTGGAATTCCCATACTCCTTTTATGGGCATTCCTTAGCCTTCTGGGGAACAGCTCCCTTTTTTCCCACAGGTTCTCAAGATCTCTTGTCTCAGGGGACTGTTCAAGGGGTTTTATTCAAGAATGGTTGTTTCTAGCACCCCGAAAATAAGTCACTTGGAGACCAGTTCTAGGCCTCCTTCAGATCTTTTTTCCTCTCTTGCTACTTCAGGTCTTTCTAATGTCTCTGGATCTCAAGGATGATTACCTCCACATTCCAAGCAATCCTCTTTTCAGGAGGTTTTTGTGTTTCTCTGTTGCTTTCTGGCATTTTCAGTTCTGTGCTTTGCCCTTTGGCCTTTCCACTGCCCCAAGAGTGTTCACCAAATGCTTCACTCCTGTGATTGCTTTTTGCAGGCTTCAAGGGATTCAAATATTTCCTTACTTGGTGACCTGCTGATTCAGGCATCCTCTCCATAGGTCCTTTTGCAAAATATTCATATTTACCATTTCTCTTCTTCAAAGTCTGGGGTTTGCAATAAACTTTAAAAAAACTCATACATGACTCCATCTAAGGATCATGTTTTTCTGGGTGCCAGGATTCAGATGGTGCCAATGCTGGCATTCCTGCCTCGTCCAAAGGCCTTAATTCTCATTTCTTGCTTTCATACTCTTCTTCCCCTGGCCTCCACTACAGCCAGGGAGTTTCTCAGAGATCTATGGTTCATGACTTCTGACATTCTGAAGGTTTCCCTGTCCAAACTTCACATAAAGAAGTTCCATTGGTTTCTGAAGTTGGTGTGGCTTCAACATGCACACCCTCTAGACTTACAGTTCCTCTTCTCCCTTGTCTCAAGATGGAATTTCTGTGGTGGATTCAGCAGTTGTCACTGAATCCAGGGCTCCCTTTTCATCCTCCTCTTCCCTGTCAGGATCTGTTCACAGAAGCTTCAGATGTGGGAATCAAAGCAACGTTTGGTTCACTGAAGGTTCAGGGAGCATGGTCGCCTTGTCAGCAGAAGGAGCACATCAACATCAAAGAGATGAGAGCTCTTGTGCTGGCTCTTCAACATTTCATCCTCTTTTCTCTTGTGGGACTCTCAAGCAATTCATGGACAATGCCAGAGTTATGTGGTACGTCATCAAACAGGGGGGAAACAAGATTTTATCTTCCTTGCCGGGATCTGGCTGTCAAGTATCAAGTGACTCTTCAGGAAGTTTATTTTTCTTCAGATCAGAACATTGTGGTAGACACTCTGAGCAGGTCCTTTACTCAATCCTATGAATGCATACTTCACAGGGATGTGTTTCGGGACATTATCTACCAGTGGGGTACTCCTGAAGTTGATCTTTTTGCCTTCCCTCTGAAAAGGCAACTTTCTCTGTTTTGTGCTAGTCCCAGGTACTCTGGTATGGAATGTAGGAGCCCTCTCATTTTCTTGGAAGGGGATGTTTCTTTATGCATTCCCTCCCTTCCTCTCATTTCTAGAGTCCTGTTCAAGATTCAACAGGATGCTCCCAAAATCTTCTTGGTAACCCCCTTTTGGCCGTGACAGCACTGGCTCCCTCTACTTTTGCATCTAGCCAAGGGCAGTCATCACAAGTTACCTCACAGGCTGGACCTACTCACACAAGACAAGGGATCTCTCATCCATTCCCACCTCTCCATGCTTCAACTCACACTGTAGGTGTAGGTTTTGATCCCTCATAGACACATTTTTTTCTGAGGACATGCTGCAGGTCCTGTGGGAGGCCAGAAAACCTACTACTAGGAAATCCTACTTGTCTAAATGGAAGAGGTTTTCTATTTGGTGTCCTTCTCGTGACCTGGACCCAGTTACTGTGGATGTTCATTTGGTTCTCTCTTATTTGTGTGAGTTACCTAATGCTGGTTTGGCCTATTCTTCAATTAAGGCCTACTTATCAGCTCTTTCTGCTTGTCTGCTTTTAACTCCCCTGTTAGCTTCTATATTTGAGGGTAAGCAATTTCTTAAAGGCATCCTTAATATTAGACCTCCCAGGAAGCCTATTGCTCCTTCCTGGGATCTTAATTTCGTTATGAAGAAACTGACTTGGGATACTTTTGAGCCTGCTGTTTCAACTTCTTTGCAGCATTGTTCTTGGAAGACAGTTCTTTTTTTAGTTCTTACTTCTGCCAGATGGGTGTCTGAGTTGCAAGGCCTTACATCTTGTCCAGCTTTTTTGATATTTCATGAGGACAGGGTGTCCTCGTGTACTAATCCTTCTTTTATGCCCAAGGTGGTTAATGACTTGGCACTTAATCAGTCCATTAATTTGCCTGCTTTTTTCCCCCTGTCCACAATCTGACAGTGAGAGGGAGCTATGTACCTTAGATGTGCATAGACTGCTCAGAGTTTATCTGGACAAGACTAAAGCTATCAGAAAACAGGCATGATTCTGCTACCTTTACTTTTAACACTACCAACTCTTAACAAATAACTTTGACATTGGTAAAGGGACAATCCCAGTGCATAAAATTTGGGTCCAAGCTGTAGCTGACCAAAGTAATGCCCACTTTAGTGTGTCACTCACATTCCCACCCACAGTGTCAATCTTCTTGTAAATATCCTGTATATGTTCAGTTCCAGTCCCACTTTGCTTCCCAGTGTCAACTATGCTTTAATTTTATGTTCCTATCACTTTTCATTTGGGTTTTATTCATTCAAAATTTGTTGCATCTTGGCTCACATTTTGTCTCCACAGACAATAACTTTAGAGCAACTCAATCTATGTATTTTGTCTTTTAGAATGTGTTCTTTTACAAGTTTTTTTTTTTTTTTTGGGGGGGGTAAATAAATATTGTATTTATGCGGTGATATATATTCAGTATTAACCTCAGTGGAGGATCATTTTAGTAGTACATGGAGTTTCAATAATATGTGTGGAACAAATGCTCTATACATGAAAATTGTTCTTTGTGGTTCCCTTCCACTGTTGGTTAGAAGTCAGTTACAGCTTTGTTATTCTAAGCAAAATCAAATGCTGCACGAGTTTTTTGTTATTTATACTACTTTCTAAGTTTACAAGGTGGCATTTTCTGACAAATGACCCAGCGGTCTTCTGCTTAACTAGGTGCTGATGTACAGTGGCATATGGCTGCCTAATAATTTGTTTTCCATTTTTTATTCACCTGCTTTTGTAGGTAAATCATAAGGAAGGACTTCTCTATGCAGAGCATGTGTGCCGGCATTGCCAAGGTCACACAGGTGAAGAGTTTCAACACTGCAGTAAAGGCATTTGGGGCACTAAGCTGATTAAGGCTGCCTTGATCCACATTTCCTATCATAAATGAGTCTCTTTCATTTATTAATTCTTTGTTAAAGGGAAACCCTTACAGTGGCAGATAGACTGGGGGGGGGGCTAGAGGAGCTAAAGCTCTTCCATTAGCAATTATCCCTCAACCATACCATTTTGGCAGTATACATGATTTCTTTAGGCTCCCACTCTGCAGTACAGGTTTTCTTCGGCAGCTTAGCAAACATCAGTCCTCAAACATTATTGAACGATTAGGATCAGTTCCTAGTCAGTTTGCTGCAAAAAAAAAAAAAGAAAACAAAAAAAAAAACTGCGGAAATAAATTAACCACTATCTACCTTTTAAGCTGGTTTATGGAGATAGCTCTATAAATGACCCTCAGGGATTCGGCAAAACAGTCAAATGTCCAACAAGAGAAAGGGTAAAAATATAAGACAAAATCAGAGATGTTAAGAATATATCACTCTAATGAGTGGTATTTGCCTTAAAACACAAAATTTAGAAATTAAAGATATAGGATCATAGGAAGTTACTAGGCTATTGGCCCTGAAGCCCTTATAAGCCTAGCCAAGAGTGTAACCCATGTTTAGACAAGTCAGTACCCAATGTCCCTATCCAGCATGGACATGGGTGGAATCCCAGGGGGTATATTTTCTGTTTCCCACCCAGTTATCCAAGCTGCACTTAAAAAGGGGTAAAGAGGTACTCTGCTTGATGTGGAGAGAGAGTCGTTCAACAAAGGGGGGAGTCCCGGGGACACAAATCTGTCCCACCAACAAGTCCTGTTGATGTCACAGATCAGGTTGAGGCCACGCATGCAGGTTACTCGAGTGTAACTTGACTTGCGGATATGCAGCCGTCCCATCGAGGCAGGGTCCAAGATCACCTTGTATGCCAGACAGAGGTCACCTCTGAGGAGTTTGTATGAAACTGAGTACAGGCATAGGGCTTTTAGCCTATCTGTGTATGGTAGATGTTTGAGGCCCTGGATTCTCCTGGTGAGGAACCTCTGTGGTCTCTCCAGCTGCTGCATGCGCTTTGCGAGGTACATGCCGAAAGGGGCATTATACTCAATAATGGGCCTTATAAGGGAAGAATACAGGGGTGCTATGACCTCCTTGTCAATGGATGAGATACCTTTACTTATCAGGAAAGAGTAAATGTCCATTGGCCCCTTTAAATTATTATTTGCTAAAACTTGATCCCTCACCTATCATCATGTAGGATCAGCTGCACAGATGGAGCCGAATGATGGAAATAGAGCGGCAACTGCAACTGGAACTGCAACAGAGTCTGTATGGTTTGATTTTTTTTCTGGTATGCAGTGATGGCAAAGAAAGAGGCTGTAATTGTCTCTTAATAGAAAGAAGGTACATCCCCTTTGTAGCCATAATGAACAACTGACTGCCTTGTTGACTTCTGGGAAAAGTGCTAATGAAAGTTTATTGTCTGCCCTGTATGGTATCATGGCTTACCCACTTAACAAATAGGTAAGTAAGATCACTGGATGTTACACATCTCTATATGGAGCTGTCAAAACAAGAGAATAACAACATGTATTAGATTGTATTTTAACTTCTTCACTTCTCTCCCTGGTCTGTGCCTGGAACAAATTTAATTGCTTCCTTAATAAATTAATAAAGATGAACAGTGGCCATGAAACTTGTTTATGCTGAATAATTTGCTTTGTTCAGTTTTAGACTGTGTTGATTAGGCAGTAAGGCAGTAAACTGACATAATGATATTCTGTTTTTTTTTCATTTAACTTAATTATTTTTTTAAAGAACTGCAGTTTGAGGTAGTGGTTGTAAAAGGATTTGAAACACCTTAGTTTCCCTATAAGCTATAGCTGGTAGATTGTTTGAGAATTTTTTTCTTTATGTCACATATTTGCACACACATACATATGCATAGGCATATATAGTTATCTAAAAATATATTGGTATATATATATATATATATATATATATATATATATATATATATATATATATATATATATATATATATATATATATATATATATATATATATATATATATACACATATATAGCTAGATATACATGTGTGTGCATACATAGTTGGTTTCTACATCCCTGAGTATTCATAGTGTAAATAAAGGGCTCAATTGGACTCAAGGACTCAACTCTAAAAACTTGCAAATGGGAACCACTCAAGCTACTCAGCCTTGATGAAGCAGTTAAATACTTCAATGCTACTTTCTTAGATATCCTGAACACACATGCTCGTCCCAGAACTATTAGAGTTAAATCCAGTTATGCTCCTTGGCTTACTAAAGAATACATTGTATTGAATGTAACTACCAATAGGCCTGGCAAATGCTGTTTCTGCTTTTTATGTAGATACTTGGTAAGTACAAGTCATTTATTCAGCAATCTTTTTCTTTTGGCTTTTCCTGGTTAGGGGTCACTACAGCAGATCACCTGTCTGCTCATGATTGGCGGTGGAGTTTTATGGTGTTGAGTTGTCAGCCCAGTGCTCAACCTTCCACAGTAAGGCACAGGCACACACACACACACACACACACACACACACACACACACACACACACACACACACACACACACGTGCACGCACTCACACCTTAGGCCATTTTAGAGTGTCCAATCCACCTACAGCATGTCTTTGGGATATGGGAGGAAACTGGAGCACCCAGAGGAAACCCATGCGGCCACAGGGAGGACATACAGACTCCGCACAGAAGGCACCCCAGCTGAGAATAGAACCAGAGAACCTCTTGCTGTGAGGCGGCAACAATCTAATTAAATAACTAGTACAGTCTCTCCATTGACGACAATCCCAATAATCAAATTCTGATTACATAACTCAAAGCATAATGATACTTAAAGCCTTATTAGTATCCGACATAATACTTAACTTGTTTAATCCTGAACAGCAGGAGGCTATTTAACACTTTTACTTCATGAGATCTTCTAAGGCAGGAAACCATTTGCTTCCTGAGAGCTTTTCTCCAAAATCCCCCAATGAAAACTTACTTCTTTAGTTTTACAATATCTAATAAATGGTATAGGTTATAAAAATGTACAATATGATACCCCTTTGGCATACAATGGGCTATGCACTGGTGTTAGTATCACAGATGTATCTGTACATACTGATTTTATATTGCAGATTTATGAATGAAAAATGTATTTGTTTGCCAAAAATACTAGTTATAGTCAAACAGAAGGTTATAAATCTGTAAGTGTGCAACATAGAACAATATTTCAGTGAGGGTATTGTTAACCTGTTCAAGAGCTTTCCAAGGATGTATGACAAGAGTGGATAGCTTACTGTTGTTTGTGATATTGCCCAATCTATGCAAATTATACATATAATAAATACACTATATTTCAAACAATTTGTGTTGGATGGCAAGTATCAGTGAGAAACAATGTGTGCCTTAATGGTTTGTATAAGATGGCACAATTTGTTCAACTGTAGGTAACACAACTTTTATGAAACTAATGCAGTTATGAAAATATAGGTAACAGTCGCAGCTGCTTTACCAAAAGGTAATTTATATCTCAGAATGTCTTCACATTACCCATCATATTTTAATATAATTTTTAATAACACTCACTGCTTGAATACACCACCCCAATCTTACAGCATCTTATATTATTTTTGCATTACTAATGTAAACTTGAAAATGCCATATTTTTCATAACATTTTGTGAATACTCCTTAATACTTGTGGTTCTGCACATCCCATGCTGATCATTTCCCTCTTAAGCTTAGCACA
Source organism: Protopterus annectens (assembly GCF_019279795.1). NCBI lineage: Eukaryota > Metazoa > Chordata > Ceratodontiformes > Protopteridae > Protopterus > Protopterus annectens. Next base: position 901,802,825 of record NC_056745.1, read on the forward strand.
TCATGTCAGGTTGTAGATACCACCTTGCTACCTTAAAGGGACAATCCCAGTGTCTAAAATTCGGGTCCAACTAAAACTAACAAAAGTAACGCCCACTTTATGGGGGTCTATATTAGAAGATCGAATGTTTAGGTGATCGAGCACCTAAACATCAATCTTCTAATATCGAAAGCAAAAAATGGTGAACGTCCGATTTAACATGGGGAAACATTTCCCTTGGCTGTTCACCGGATTTTGCTGTTTCCTATACTGTAGAGCGATCTTGGAGTTGGTATATTTAGTTAGGGGGGTGTGGGGGGCACAGCCCCCACTTACTTTGGATGTAAAATTTTGTTTTGTTGTAGTGACCAAAGGATTTGTTTCCCTGGGCCGTTCACAATTTTGAGATTCGATATTAGAAGATCGATGTTTAGGTGTTCGATCACCTAAACATTCGATCTTCTAATATAGACCCACTTTAGGTACATCACTCACATGCCCACCCACAGTGTCATTTTTCTTTTCACTTTCCTGTACTTCATAAAGTCCAGCCTTCTTTTGTCTCCCACTGTCAACTATCATTTCAGTTTGGTTCCTGTCCTAACTCTTCACATGTAATCATCTTTTTTAGAACAATTGTTCACTGTGGTTCATTTCCGTAGGAACCACAATGAATGATCGTTCTAAAAAACAAAGTTTTAATATAAGAAGCAGTTGCTAAGCACATAAAAGTAAAACTCTGCATGGGCTTATATTTGCTTAACAACTGCTGGTTACATTAAAATGCCAGTTTTTGGAATGGTCATTCACTGTGGTCATTATCTTTGTTCTCACAATCATGCAGAGGCAAACATCCGAGGGTTGAAGTCACTCTAATGGCTAACAGCAATCCTGTTATTCTATCATGTTATTCTATTATGTATGCGAGCAATATTTAATGTCTTTCCTGTATCCTGAACGATCGTTCATTGCGATTACTTTCTTTAGGAAACACAATGAATGATCGTTCTACAAAAACAGAAATTGTATTGAAAAAAGAAGCACTTATAATTGCTTAAGACTGTGTGAGTTCATTTCATTCACATCATTGTGATCTCTAGCTACCTTCAATATTTCTGATACTACTACAGTGCTATTTCATTTGCAGTGTTTCAATAAAATGGATTTCATTTCCTTCATATGACTAATTTGCATTTTGATAACAATAATAAAATCAACACAATTATATACCTTTCACTTTTATGTGATTATTATTATTATTATTTAGCATGATGGTGGAGGACAGGACTTGCAGACACTTTAATACCAACCTTAGCTTTGTCTTGCACTACAGTATTAAACAGGTTAAGTTTTCCTACTAAATGCTGAGTTATCTTGTCTGTCACTGGTTAGTAGTATGAATGACAGAAATTTGAACTTTAAATGGTTGCAAAAACTAATAAAGTTTTAAGCAAATAACTGCTGTGAGTTAAGTTTGTATATGACTTTAACTACAAACTGTTGCCATTTATTTTCGATGCTGTAGCTGTCATGGTACCATCGGCTCTTCACACTTAAAACCAGCCCAAAATTTAGAATGCAGTGCACACCCAAAGCACAAGCCTTTTCTTTTGCAGGATGTTTGGAATTGAGATGCTACTGCTGTACCACCAGTCGCCAGAATATGGTGGCGTTAATTTCTAAATATTAAATCAATGAATAACTCGGGAATAAGCTTCTTTAGCACAAAAATATGCCTCTTAGAAGTTTGTGTTACTTCCCTGGAATCTCTGGATGTTTTAATTTGAAGCAGTAACAGAATATGCTGCTTGCACACATTCTGTCATTTCTGTAGCTATTATCTGGCCCTGATTTTGCCCTTGACTTGTAAAATATTTGCTTTTCTGGTAAGTTTCTCAGGGTTACCACTCCCTCTTTGTGCCAGACAGTCCCCATTTCAGCACTTGTGTCCTCCTTAAAAAAAAAAACATAAAAAGGGTAAATGTCCAGAGATTTTTGCTCCAAAACCTCCCTGGTTTGGTGTGCACCTATAGTATCCAATCTCATTCTGCACTTCCCTACAAAGACTCCTCCTCTCACAAAAAATATTTAAAAATAAATATGGAACAGGGATAATGAATAAAATACCCAGCAGTTTCGAATTCGTCCCTCCTCAGGTGGACCAAATGCACAGGAATTTCTACAGATGCCCATCAATAGGAGTAAATTTATGATATACTAGACAGGACTTGGCATTAATCAGGCCCAGTAAGAAGTTTATGTGCAAATCTTGGCTGCAAGAATGTATGGAGTCTGGCAATTCTAGCCAAGGGAGTTGTTTAAATGCCAAGCAGTAGTGAAATGTTTTGTCCATATTGGTGGTCAGTTTAGTCATTTTATTGCAGACGTGATCTAAATTGGGATTATATGTTAAGCAATATTAGTGAAATGTAGACAAAAGCTGCAAGTATGAAGGTAGTAACTAAATGTTTTATTGCAGCAGAAGTGAGATAATGTTTTCTGACTACTTCCCTTGTATAGATATCACATTTCAGGTTTCCTCAGTAGTAACCTCTAGCAGTTTAGTATAGGATAGGCAATCAATCTGGGAGTGATTTAAAGAGGTTAGTACAAATACAATTTTTAGTTCAGTGTGCTGTTTTGAATAGCATTGGTATCCATTTTTTGGGCTTTAGAAACAGTGGAGAGTTTGAATGCTGTGTTTCAATAGATTTAAATAATTATTGTGTAATTTGTTGTAGTTTGTTCATGTTACTGGCAGAGCACAGAAGACTAGAGTCATTAGCATACTGCATTATGGTGATATGCTAGCTGGCTGTATGAAGATCATTTATGAATATGCTGGAGAACAGTGGCCCAAGGATGGATTCTTGAGGGACCCTAATGGATGCAGAGAGGAAGGAGGAGAAGGAAAGGAATTTATCCATTTTACAGACTGAGACCTCTCACTTAAGTAGCTTTCAAACCAGGAGAGGAATGAGATAGCAAGTCCAAGAATGGATAGCCTATGAATGAGTAGTGAATACGAGACTATGCCAAATTACTATATGAACTAAAATTATGATGAAATGTTCTGAATGCAGTTCGAGTCTCGGCACCTAGTAGCTCCCATATGTCTTCAGTAAAAATTCCCCTTTAAATGCTTCATCCTTACTTCATTCAGTAAACAGTGCAAAAATAAATGCACTGTACACACATTCCAGCTTTTGTTGCTCTAAATCCTATGTGCTCCACATTTAACAATGTGAATTACTCTATATTTGAGTGTGCATCAGAAAAAAATTGTTTAGGCTAGAGTACAGTGAAATACAACAATTTTCTTTCTAGGTAAAAATTTAAGAGAAGACATACATGCTGGTTTGAAGGGAGCTTGGGTTACATTTTCTAACAAATCATTTAAATCTTTAAATCCAGTGGAGGAGACACCCTTTTATTTAGTGCTGTAATAAGGAATCATAAAGTCTAACAACCAAATTGTTAGATTCATGGTTTTAATATGTGGATGTATCAGGGCTGCCACAGTGGTGCAGCGGTTAGCATTGTTGCCTCACAGCAAGAGGTTCTCTGGTTCAATTCTCGGCTGGGGTGCCTTGTGTGCGAAGTCTGCTTGTCCTCCCTGTGGTCATATGGGCTTCCTCCCACATTCTAAAGACATGCTGCAGGTGGATTGGACACACTAAATTAGCCCTAAGTGTGAGTGTGTGCCTTCTGTGGAAGGTTGGGTGCAGGGCTGGCAACTCAACACAGTTAAAACTCTACTGCCAATCATTCTGTGGACTGTTGTTTCCCTGTGGCAACCCCTAGTGGGAAAAGGAGATGAAGAAGAAGAATATGTGGATGTATCAATGATCCTTTGTTCTCTATAAGCAAGCCCATCCAGAGAGGTAGTTTGCCATAGCTGCCCTTAACCAGGTGCATTACAAGGGAGAACTGGTGTTATCTGGGCTAAAAGGTGTATGGAGGCCAGCAGCAGTATCTGTAGAAGGTCCTTCCTTAGCTTGAGACAAACTTTGTAAATGCAAGAAAAGGTGGTGGAGACATATACAAATATCCATGTTCTGAGAAATATACTGTATCTGTCTTCCAGTCCTGTTTGCAGGTTGTCCTGAGCAGGGCAGTTTTAGCCAATTGTATTTAGAGGCAATCAGATTTATCTGAAGAATACCACATTGGTGGACTACTTGCAAGAAAACCTCTCTGTGCAGCATCCACTTGTGAAGGTCTGTCTGTCATTGAATTTTGCTCTGAAGGAGCACAGAATCTTACGAATATAATATTCTCGTGAATGGGAATATTGCAAAAAGGTCATGAATTAGCAGAATCATTCCTTCAGAAATAGAGAAAGTAAAAGTTATCACCTTGCATTTGTTCCTATTTTAGCCAGCTTTTTAAACATTTTAAATGACTTTCTAAACAGATCTTTGTCTAACAGTGCATTACAAGTTGTGCTTTAACATCTTGAGAAAGAAATTGTCTTATCTAAGCATGCCTGCTCACAAAAGTACAAGTGGCAGCTACTCTAACAGTAGCATCCACAGCATCATGACCACATTTCAGCATATACTTGGCAAACTGTGAAACATAATTAACCATATCCAGGATACTGGATTTAACATCAGCATTAGGAATGTTACCAGTAGGTAGTCCCACACTGTAAAATGGCCATAAAAGGAAGAAATCAAAACTGAACATGGAAGGATTGAAGAACATTACTGTAAGAAAAAAGAAGAGAAAGACAGATGTTGACTACATGGCTCAAGCTGTGGATTTACAATACCAGCTGGATGAGAATTTAATATGCAATGAAAACAGTGGGATTAATAAGACTAATAGTGATGAAGATCTGTCCTTCATAACAATTGATAGAGCAGAAATGACTGTATTAGAAGCTGAAGATTCTTCAGAGATGGCCAGCAAAGATATTCTTATAATTGGAGATTGGAGATTCAATTATTAGAGGAACTGATACTCATATTTGCAGAGAAGATAATGAACATCGAGTAGTGTTATGCTTGCCAGGAGCAAAAATAGAAGATGTGAAACAAGCCTTGGAATGCCTTAATGTAAGGAAGTATGGATCTGTTTTTATTCATGTTGGTACTAATGATGTCATCTGCAAGGATTCTCTGACTGCTAATAGGGAACTGACAGCCCTCTTAGATAGTATAGCTTGTACTGCTGTTAGGACGTATTTTTCACAAATCACCTATAGAAAGGATAGTCATGTCACTGTGAATGAAAATATTTTTTGGATAAACACCTACATGGAAAAAATGTCCTGTTTTAAGAAATGGAAATGTGTAGAGCATCCAAGCCTTGATTTGGGCACACGTGTTCAGACAGGATGGTTTGCATTTGTCAAGATCAGGGAAGAGAATTTTTGCAGCAGATATGATGCAATATTTGACAAACACTAGGCAGGTTTTTTGCCATGTCTAAAATTTAACAGTTCACACATAGCAAAATACAGTGTATCTGTGATGGTTGTCAATGCTAGGAGCATTAATAATAAAGTGTTTTTATTGGAAAATTTGCTACATTCCCACAAGATTGGTGTGGTTTTAGTTTGTGAAACATGGTTAAAGAACAATGACTGGAAACCAGTTCTGTCAGGGTATAAATGTTTTTACTGTAACAGACATTCTAACAAAAAATCAGGTGGAGTTGTTATGATAGGGATTAAATATAGTTATGAGACCTGTGATTATTACATGTTCAGTGATAACACCAATACTATAGACTGTGTAACTGTGACAATAAAGACAACCCTGGAACACTAACAGTTGTTAGAGTATATAGACCACCAAAGTCAAGTGCAGATGACCTAGAGGAATTCATACATTTCTTGCATGAAACACAGGAGGGAAGAATAATATTAGCTGGGGACTTAAATTTACCAGAAACAGAATGGAATAATATTGATTCAACAACGTTAGTAAGGAAATTATTCACAGAGTATATACAGGAACAACAATAGCTTCAGATTGTAAAAAAACCTACCAAAGGTCGGAAGATACTAGATAGTGTTTGTGTTCCCAAAGAAATTACTGTAACTTCAAGTCAGGTTTTATCATCATGATGTGCAGTCATGATGGGGTTATTAAGGTTAATTTGTCATTAGATAATTCTGCCAAACTCAAATGTAAACCAATGCACAGAAGGTTAAATACAGATTATATGGAAGCAAAACAGTCAATATGTAAAACTAACTGGAGTGAGGTGTTCAGTGGAAAAACTGCAGATGGAATGTGGAAAGTTTTGAAAGAGAAATTGTCTGAGTGCAAAAAGTCAAAACAATGTTTAACATCAGGATCTAGGCATACAACATCAGGGGGATATATTTGCATAATAACAAGACATCTGATTAACGTTAGAGACAAAAAAATATAAGAAATGGAAGAGAGGTCAAACTACAACTTTGAAAACTGAAAAAAACAAGCTGGGCAAACAGATTAAGCATAGTGTGAGACAAGATCAAGAAAAATCAGAAGAAAATGTATATAAATATATTGAGCATAATAGGAAACTTTTTTTTATGGCCAGTTTAACTTTTGTATGGTTGTCCAGGTAAAGTTTATGATGGTATAATTTTCCTAGTTTGAAAAGAGTTTTCTTTATAGTATTAAGAATATGTGGTATAAAAGTGAGCGTATTATCAATAGTTATACCTAGTAATTGTGTTGTGTTTACGATTTCAATTTCAGTGTTGTCTAGAGAGAGGATCCTGAATTGTATATCTGGTTGTTTTGTGGAGAAAAGTGATAGTTTGGTTTATTTGGGGTTTAACAGCAGTAGTGCATTATTTAGTCAGGTTTCTATGGTTGAGAAGATCTTTGGAGTGGTTGTCAGGATATCTGAGAAATTATTGGCAGTAGTGATAATTGTAGAATCATCTGCATATTAAATGAGGCTACTTAGTTGGGTGGTTTTATGGAGATCATTGATGAATGCATTAAGGAGAAGGGGCCCTGTGGAACTCCAATATTATTTGACTGACAGTTGGATTGTTGGTTGTGCCATTTGACTGATTGTTCCCTGTTGTTTAGATAAGAGGAAAACCAAGTGAGAGATGTGAGGGAGCAGCCTAATTTAGATAGCTGGTTTACGAGTTTAGTATGGGATACAGTATCAAAAGCTTTTGATAAGTCTCGTAAGATTACTGAAGTGGGGTGTCCTGTGTCAATGGATTTGTAAACAGTATCAGTGAAAGATAGTAGGGCTGTCATGGTGTTGTGGTTGGGACGAAAACCATGTTATATTGGGGCACAGAGGTTACTGGTAGATAGGTAATTAAGAAGCTGAATTTGTACACATTTTTCTAGTATTTTTGATAGTGGAGAGAGTATGGAGATTGGTCGATAATTAGAGAGGTTATGGGAGTTTCCACCTTTATGAAGTGGAGTAATTATGGGTTTTTTCCATAGGGGGAGGACATAGCATTCAGCAATGGAGCGATTTATAAGAATGCTAATATGGTATGAAATTGCTTTGCTGCCAGTTGTAGATATTGGGGGGGGGGGGGTTGTCAGCAGTGTTTTAGTTTGGATAGGAGTTTGAATACAAGAGAGGTGGGAACTGACTGAATAGTAAAGGAGGGAGCTGAGTATGTGCTATTTGTGTTGTCTGAGGAGGGGAGGTTGCTGTTTAGCAGTGTTGGACAATTCTTGTTGTGGGAGTTTGGGTTAGGTGGTGGGTCTTTGATTAACTTTTGGATGGTAGTAATGAAATGGGTATTGAATTCATGAGTGATCTGTTGTGGATTTTTTTTCAGGTGAAGGAGAAGGATTTTGTAGGGTGTCTAGATTAAGTAGAGAGGAGACAGATTTCCAGAATTTTTTGGGGCTATTGTGTAGGGAGGATAGTTTAGTGGAAAAGTAGTTTTTTTTTGTCCTGTATGACTAGTTTTTTTGCCTTATTTTGAAGTTATTTGAATTCTAAAGGACAGTGGCATGCAATCACCTGTATGGATCCCACTGAAATATGCTAATTTGCAAATCATTACTGTTGATGGCAGTCAATGCAACCATATACAGAACCAGTTCAAAATGTTGTTGGCAGTTTACATGTCAGTCTTCGCACAGAATTCTCATTTTCAGTAAACTATGTCATTATCTACATTTTAAATAACATTTTATAATTGATATAAGAATAATAGCATAGTTTTCAAGGAATGTACTTTACAGTAAAGATGGTGATATTATATGAATGTAGTGATTTACCATAAACTGGGTTTCAGCAGTTGTAGAGTTCATTAATAACTTGAATATTCAATAGAAACAAAACTTTTCAGAGGCTGAGACAATTTAATGTGTGAAAGGAGGTGAAAACTTCTCCATTTATTTTGGTAAGTCAGTTAAAAGAGGTGAAAATATTCCCATTCACATTTATGAGGCACTGGAGACAGAAGTTCATTCTTCATGTCTGATAGAATCCCATTCTGTTATTCCTTCACACTGAAAGGAATGTAATTGCATTTTATGAAACGTGGTGAAGATCCCATTACTGGTTGGGGTATGGCTTTGTAGAAGAAGGGGCATGTTTTGAACTTCCTGCAGGATTTTTGGCTCAAATGAGAATTCACAGTCATACATAGTTACATACATAGTTACATAGGTTAGTACTAAGCTAACTGCCCTTGCGAGCCATTTTAAGCCTAGCCAATTATCCCTTGTGAGACTCAAACCCTGCACCTTGTGTTTGTAAGGCAAACACCTTAACCATTAGGCCACCCTCCCAAAAATGAGACAAAGTTACATAGGTTGAAAAGAGTCAGAGTGAAAAGCCGAAGGAGAGTTTAGTAAAATCTTATTTTACTACTCTGTTATGAAAGGCAAAATGTCTTGTTGAGACATGCTTTGTTACATGGGTGTTGGATGCATGGCTACATTTTTTGAAAAAATTACTTGGAAGGTACCAGGTTTGCAGAAGAATACTGACAGAAGATTCAATCTGAATCATATATTTCTGTAGCTGCTGGGTACTAAAGGTAAGTGTAACTTTTTATTTAACAACTTTCCTATTTAACTGTTTTTTCAGCTAGACAGTTATTAACTATTGCAGTGATCTTCACCTTTTTTGGTTTATTTTTCAGTTCTGTTTGTTTAAACTGAATACATTATAGTGGTTCAGTCAGTGTGGTGACAGTTAGGGATCTGCTCAGACAAGCTTCTCGTGGGTCTGCAGAGTGGTCCTAGCAGCAGGGAACTCAGAAAAGCGACTACTTTCTGGATTTAAGTATCTTTGCTTTTTTTTCACTTGGAATAGCTTCTGTAGCTTACCCTGAACTAGCTTGAACTGTTTTTTAACTGTTTACTGCATTATTTTAAAATCTGCACTTAAAGTTACATTTTAGTCGAATTTGATCGAAAGTTTGTTGTTTGTTTGTTTAATTTAACTGTGGAGGCTGCCCACTAAAGTGTGCTAGCCTGTGTAACTAATTTATCACTGTTTCTGCATTTTCTGTGTGTTTCTACCAAAAAAACAAAAAAACAAAAAAATAATCCTTGTTTTCCCGCCTTCCTCGACTAGTTTAGACCAGTTTACAGGCATTGCTGTATTCTGGGCTGTGGTGTAGTTCCTGTGTTGTCCATTACCTTAATTGGATAGAAGGAAGTTTCTTTGCTCACCAGTGGGAGTGGGGAGCCTTGAGCAGCCTACCTGTCCCTGTAGGAAGTGACCTCAGCACAAGAAGCTGTAGTAATTGGTTGTTTTGGACCATTTCTAGCTCTTTTGTAGTTCACTGTTTAAAATCCGCCTCTGTGCGTTTTTTTCTGGCTATACTGCTCAGACAAGCTCCTTGTGGGTCTGCAGAGTGGTCCTAGCAGCAGGGAACTCAGAAAAGCGACTACTTTCTGGATTTAAGTATCTTTGCTTTTTTTTCACTTGGAATAGCTTCTGTAGCTTACCCTGAACTAGCTTGAACTGTTTTTTAACTGTTTGCTGCATTATTTTAAAATCTGCACTTAGTTACATTTTAGTCAAATTTGATCGAAAGTTTGTTGTTTGTTTGTTTAATTTAACTGTGGAGGCTGCCCACTAAAGTGTGCTAGCCTGTGTAACTAATTTATCACTGTTTCTGCATTTTCTGTGTGTTTCTACCAAAAAAACAAAAAAATAATCATTGTTTTCCCGCCTTCCTCAACTAGTTTAGACCAGTTTAAAGGCATTGCTGTATTCTGGGCTGTGGTGTAGTTCTTGTGTTGCTCATTACCTTACTTGGATAGAGGGAAGTTTCTTTGCTCACCAGTGGGAGTGGGGAGCCTTGAGCAGCCTACCTGTCCCTGTAGGAAGTGACCTCAGCACAAGAAGCTGTAGTAATTGGTTGTTTTGGACCATTTCTAGCTCTTTTGTAGTTCACTGTTTAAAATCCATCTCTGGGCGTTTTTTTCTGGCTATACTGCTCAGACAAGCTCCTCGTGGGTCTGCAGAGTGGTCCTAGCAGCAGGGAACTCAGAAGAGTGACTACTTTCTGGATTTAAGTATCTTTGCTTTTTTTCACTTGGAATAGCTTCTGTACCTTACCCTGAATTAGCTTGAACTGTTTTTTAACTGTTTGCTGCATTATTTTAAAATATGCACTTAAAGTTACATTTTAGTCGAATTTGATCGAAAGTTTGTTGTTTGTTTGTTTAATTTAACTGTGGAGGCTGCCCACTAAAGTGTGCTAGCCTGTGTAACTAATTTATCACTGTTTCTGCATTTTCTGTGTGTTTCTACCAACAAAAACAAAAAATAATCCTTGTTTTCCCGCCTTCCTCGACTAGTTTAGACCAGTTTACAGGCATTGCTGTATTCTGGGCTGTGGTGTAGTTCCTGCGTTGTCCATTACCTTACTTGGATAGAAGGAAGTTTCTTTGCTCACCAGTGGGAGTGGGAGCCTTGAGCAGCCTACCTGTCCCTGTAGGAAGTGACCTCAGCACAAGAAGCTGTAGTAATTGGTTGTTTTGGACCATTTCTAGCTCTTTTGTAGTTCACTGTTTAAAATCCATGTTTGCACGGCTTTGCGCGGTTGTGGCAGTGCCGGTTAAACAAGGTTAAACTTTTTCTGGCTCCGCCAAGTCTGCTCTTCAAATTTTCCCTTAAGGAAGCTCTACTCTTAGTATAACCAGACTACTCACTATATTATAAGCCTAGCACTTGTTCTCAATACTTCTCTACTAAGTAAGCACTCTCGTACTAAGTAAAGCACTACATCTACTTACCACCCCTGTGAATATCCACTTCCCTTAAAGGTACAGCACTCCCTTATACTGTTCTAGCATGTCGAGTGGTAGATTACTGGCGTCGTCTCCAATTCAGCTGGTCAATCTGGGTATCTTGAGACAATGCTACAATTGTCTCATGTACACAGACAACCATCTCTTCCTCATCCCAACAAACACAAATACATGTGAGAGATGCAACTATATAGCCAAACTGGAGGCTGAACTCTCTCAACTCAGGGCTGGCATGACCAGACAGGAGGAGATGGCAGCCACACACACAACAATCCCAGTCCCACATATACCTACCACAACTGCAAACCAAACACATAAAAACACAAAGACATACTTGGAGGCACTAATAAAAAACTTACCAAAACAACAGAGGATCCCAAAGCAGACATCCAAAAATCCACCACCTCAAAACAAAACACATGCAACACATACTTCAATAAATCAGTGTGTCAACCAATCACAGCCCTTAAGGCCAAACACCTTGCCTGATACACTAGTAATAGGTGACTCTATAGTCAGACACACTGATGCCCCGCTGACCAGACTGAACAAGGAGAAGGTGATTGTGAGCTGTCTATTGGGAGCTAGGATCCGCCACATAACACACACACTCAAGTCACTCCAAAGCAAGTACAAATATGTCTCCGTCATTGTCCATGCTGGTGTGAATGACCTGAGACGTACCTCCCTGGACTACATGAAAAGAGACATAGAGGAGCTCTCCGATTATGTAGCCCAGGCTGGTATGACCCTGACCCTGAGCAGCATCCTGCCCTCACCAAGAATGATACCACAATACAAAGACAAGATGATCAGCTTTAACAATTGGCTCAAGTACTGGTGTCATTCTAAGGGGATCAATATCTGTCTGCCTGGGATGACATGTTGGACAAGCCACGCTGCTTAAGGGATGGCTTACACCTGTCACCACTGGGCTTCTGGATATTGGCTAAGGTTCTTGCCACCCCATAGTGCCTTTTTAGGCAAGGCTCAAAAGACAAACCCACCTCCTTAGAAAACAAAAATTGAAAAAACTAAGGGTAATGCTGCTCAATGCCAGAAGTCTAAATCTCAAGATGCAGGCACTTGATGCACTCCTCAGCATGGAGAACATCGGCGTCTGTGCAGTAACTGAAACCTGGTTCAAGGCTCCAGAGAGCACCCCAGCTACCAGGCTATACCTCGTATCATGCTTTTCAGCCCCAAAACCCGGTCCGAACCACAAAGGGAGGGGGAGTGTCCATATTCATCAAGGACACCCACACCTCCAGGTTAGTAGCAACACATGAAGCATCAGAGACCATACAGGTGCAACTAACCATAGGCAAAACTGCTATACAACTGGTAGCATGTTACAGACCACCCTCCCAATCTCAAGAACCCCACTCAGCCTTCCTGAAGACATTGGAGGATATGAATGTATCACAAAATACCATCATACTAGGAGACTTCAACTACCCAAACATAGATTGGGTACATTATTCTAGCCCTAATACCCTAGCCCAAAGGTTCCTGGAATTCATAAATTCAAATGCACTGGAACAACTAGTCACCTCTCCCACTAGGGAGATAATATACTAGACCTGATCATCACAAACATGGGGACAAAATGCTCCACACCAGAAGTATACCCCTCACTAGTGAGATCTGACCACAAACTAATCACCCTGGATATACATATCCCACCTCCACCCCAGCACAAAAGACCACCATGAAAAACTTCTCAAAAGCAGACTTCACTCTTCTTAAGACTGAGATGGTATCCTTTAAGCCCACTGTGCCAGTGGATACCACATCCCACAATGCGAATCCTTCACAAATGCTTTTATGGACATCTCCAAGAATGCATGGATCATGCAATCCCAAACAAATCCAACTCCCTCTCCACCAAAGGTGGCGTCCTGTCTGGTGGACCTCAGCCATAAACAAATTGTATAACAAAGAAGGAAGCTACTGCGTCAGAGCAAAATCCCATGAAGGGAAGACATCTCTGATCAACATTAGCAGAAAACTACGTTCTCTCATAAAACATCCAAGGCCAACTTTGAGAGAAAAATCGCTAAGGACACTAAAGATAACCACAAAGCCTTCTTCAGCTATGTTAGAAGCCTGGGTGGAAACCCTCAGATATGCTCAGAGTTGGTTCACAACAACATAAAATACACTGAACCCAGATATTGCCAACATTCTGGCTGACAGGTTCAGTGCAAATTTCTCCCTCCTTCACCCCCAAAAGAAGAAATACTTATCCCAGCTGAATGTAATCTCCTGTCATCTCAGATGTCCAAGTGAGAACTGCCCTAAACAAAGCAAAAACACAGCATCAATGGGACCTGACGGTATCCCGGGTTGCGTGTTACGTGAACTCAAGAGGAGCTAAACCCACACATAAAAATGCTATTTAACCTTAGCCTTACTTCAGGATATGTACCTGAACACTGGCGTACAGCAACAGTGGTCCCACTCCACAAGGGGTGCCTCTACAGACCCTGGAAACTACCCCATAAGCTTAACCAGCCTGGTCTGCAAAGCTATGGAAAGAATCATTATGGAACTCATAAACAGAGACATAGGGGACCTACAGACACTGGACCCCACCCAGTTCAGCTTTGTAAAGGGCAGATCCTGCCTTTTAAACCTGGTTGACTTTTTCGAAACAGTCACTAGAGCCATTGATGAGGGCAAAGCAGTCCATACAGCATACCTGGACTTGGCTAAGGCCTTCGACACAATACCCCACTCAGGCATCATAGATAAGCTCAACAGCTTAAAAGTAAACCCTTATGTCACTAGATGGGTTGCAAACTGGCTAAAGGACAGAACCAATAAAGTTAAAATCACTGGAGCAATGTCAGACTCAAAGCCAGTCACAAGTGGTGTCCCACAGGGATCTGTCCAGGGACCCCTCTTGTTCGGCATTTATTTCTCAGATGTTAAAGCAAACATGGGAGGGCTGTGGCTGACAAAGTTCGCAGATGACTACAAACTAGGCGCCATAGTCGATACACCAGCAGACACACACATCCTACAAAAAGGCCTCACAGAAACGGACAACTGGTGCCGGAGTCACGGCCTTAAACTAAATGCCAAAAAATGTATAGTCATCCCCTTTGGGAAAACAAAGTACCCACAAATTATCACATAGACAGCAACCCACTGAGTACGGAAAAAGTAATCAGAGACCTAGGGACCCAAGTTGACAGCGACCTCTCATTTGACACCCACGTTGCCAAAGTGGTTAGAAAAACATTCTACCTTGCACACCTCATCATGAAGGGATTCACATCCAGATCCAAGGATGTCATTGTACCCTATATTCCTCCCTCATCAGACCCATGATTGAGTACAATGCCCCATTTGGTATGTACCTCACCCGGCATTTGCAACAGCTGGAGAGACCACAAAAGTACCTCACCAAGAGGAACAAGGGTCTCCAACATATGTCTTATTCTGCCAGACTAAAGAAACTTCAGCTCTATTCAGTAGCATACCGCCTGCTCAGAGGTGATCTCTGCCTGATGTACAAGGCCATGTCCAATCAGGATCTGATGGACATGCTCCACCTCAAAAAATCCAAATCCATCAGGACCACGAGAGCTAAAGACTTAAACCTCGGCACAAGTATGAATAGGACATGCTGGAGGGATAGATTCATAACCCAGAGGCTTTCCATGCTTTGGAACACGATCCCAGTTCGTATTAGGTAGAGCCCCTCAATGAATCTTTTCAAGAGAAATCTTGATGAGTGGATGGGAGATCGTAAGTTTACCCCAGGGGTCACATCTGTGTCACTGCTAGACAGGGGCACAGTAAACTAATTCTGTTATATAAGGGGACCTTCATTGTGTCACTACTAGACAGAGGCACAGTATTCTAAATTTATTCTGTACATTTTTTGTACCATTTCATGGGGTGGCAAAAGCCACATCACTATGGCTAGGCTTACAAATGCCCCAGGGCCGATAGCCTAGTACTATACTATGAAACTATGAAACTATTTACTTGTTCATATGTGTGTGTGTGTGTGTGTGTGTGTGTGTGTGTGTGTGTGTGTGTGTGTGTGTGTGTGTGTGTTATAGGTTTAGGGGACAGATTGGGTAAGAGGATAGATTAAGAGTGTGTATGTGACTGAGAGTGTTTAGGGTTAGGTTATGGGATAAATTCAGTGTGCATGTGTTTGTGTGTGTGCCCACGTACATGTGTGTGATGCGAGTTCCAACTGTTTTCTGAGGTGGTAGTGTTATGGGTACAGCTTTTTTTTTTTTTATTTCAAATGCAGGTTCGAATTAGGGGCAGGGTTCTCATGTGCTACTGTGATGGAGCAAGGAGGCCTTGCTGGTTACAGTGGATCCAGTAATCCAGAAACTCTTATACATCCAAAAACCAAATAGCCCAACTAATACTAGGACCATAAGATATAAATCTACTCCAGCAAGTAAATGCACATGGTGGAGATATAGATTTCTAACACAGTGCTTGCCCACCTCTGTACAACAAACTAACTCTACAAGTTAAACAGTGTGACACTGTCTGCCTTTAAAAAGGATATATTCGTCTCTGGTATGAATGACTTGACCCTTCTTGAAAAGAGAGGAAAGGCTTAAGGGTCAGTACTGGCAAAACTGAAATGTCCTTGCACCTTAATTGATGTGCAGCTTCTATGAGCCTATGACATATGACTAAGTCACATCCTTGCATGGAAGCAGAGTTAGTGGGCATAACTTGCATAGGCCTGCTTTCCTGGTGACTCTTGGGTGACCTGTATGGGGTTGCAGTATGTGGGAGTAGAGAAGGAGTATGTGCCGTCTTGTCTGCACTAAGGCTTAGATCTTTTGCAGTGTGTCAAGAGACTCGGAGAAAAGGTATAGGCATGGTATTTTTACAGACAGTATGTGCATTGGTGAGTGCATTTCAAGACCATAACATGTTTACTTGACTACAACAAAAAAGTACATTAGTCAAAATACTTGACTGTACTTTTTGCTTTGGTGTTTCAGGCCATCCTGACATGTCCGTTTCTGTAAGCTTAACCCAACTCATACATTTAGAGGTTTTGGTTCTTGCAGGGGGAGCACATCATTAAAATGAATGTGTTTCTTCTCATGCCAACCTCTGTTTCTCAACTTTCCTCTTGGGCAGCTGATATTTGTGGTGCCCCTGATTTTCACTGAAATTAATTTTTGTCACATCTCTTCCAAGTGTGTTACAAGCCTATACATAGGGCACTTAGAACTGTATACAGAGCTTTATTAGCATTTTCTGCAGCTATCAGTCTCCACTGAAAACTCCCTTTCTTAAAGTTTGTTACATTAAGCAAAACATTGAGTAAATACATAAAAATAGTTACATAATTCTCAGTTTGTGGTAAGAGAAGCCTGAGTCAATTGGTTTGCATGTTAATTATTCTAAAATTGCTACAGTCATCCTTGGCTTTCTGTTAAGTGTTTTTGATCTTGGACATACTGAATTAAACATTGGTTGCCAGCAGAGGTGAAAGTGGTCATATCCAACTTGATGGGGTGCTAAGTGCCTTAGTTTCTGGCTTTGTACTGCCTTTCATTTAATTGAATCAGAAGTTTAAATGCTGAGCTGTTTAAAATGTCTTATGCATTTCAATGCATGTATTTATCTGAATGTGTTAACCAGTGTGATCTGTTCACCAACATGGGGACTCTATGCTCCAGACCAGAAGTGTATCCCTTTTTGGGATTTTGCTCCATCATGTAGTAGCTTCCTCCTTCTATTGTATAGTTTGTTTATGGCTGGGGTCCACCAGACAGGACGTCTGCCTTTGGAGGATTGGGTCTTGGTTTTATTTGGGATTGCATGATCCATGCATTCCTGAAGGCATTCATAGAATGCGTTTATAAAGGATTCTGCGGTCTGGGCCATATTTTCCACAGGCCCGGGGGCTTTGAAGGATTCCACCTCGGTTTTGAGGAGTGTGAAATTTGCTTTACAAGTTGGCAATATGAAGAGAAGAAGATAGAAGGAGCAATACCAGCAGAGAGGAGATGAGAATGCCAAAAAAATCAGTAAGTTCAGTTAGGGCTAGAGTAGGCAGTTAAGCCAAATTGGACAGCTGCTCTCTTTTAGGGATTAATCTATGGAGGTAGGGCTATCAGGTAGTAGTGAAAACTTTGTGGGACAAAAAGTACACTTGGTTTACAGGTCTATGGGTGATGTCTGTAAAGTACTCAGTATGCAAATCAGGGATAGTTGGGCAGTATGAAGTAGTTAATGACCAGTAATATTGCTTTTGCATTTTTTCAGTCTAATGATTTTTGTTGTGGTGTGGGTGAACAGTTATTTCCAAAGATGTCCTTATATGGTTGCAGTTTTTTCTTGGTTTTCATTTAGGTAGTTGTAATCACAAGTTGTATATCATATCATATCATATCATATTATATTATATTATATTATATTGGATCTACTTGAATTTTGCAAACTTACATTTTACTGAAACGTATGCCCGCGAGCTGATTTACACGAAAGTGCGTTTTGCCGAAAATGCACTTTCGTGTAAATACAGCTGTCAAAAAAGAAAAAAAGAAAGAAAAGAGGTGAAATGTATCCTTACTTGTACATCAACATTTAGTGTTGATGTACAAGTAAGGAAATTATTGTTGAGATCGTGGTACAGTGGGGATGAGGGAATATTCCCTTTTCCCCACTGTAGTGCGATCTCGGAGTGAGAATATTAAAGTGGGGGGGTGCAGGGGGGCTCCCCCCTACATAAATGTGTTTAAAGTGTTTTTTTTATTTGCTGGATTTACACGAAAGTGTGTTTTCAATTAAACGCACTTTCCCGTAAATCAGCTAGCGAATTTACGTTTCGGTGAAACGTAAATTCACTTATCTAGTAGGGATCATTTATATTATATTATATTTGTAGTGTGTAGGCAGAGGAAACATTTGTAAGGATGAGGCCAAGCATAATATTTGTTTACTGACGTCTGTAAAGTCTAACTGGGTAAGTGTCCATTTTTATTGGAGGCCCATGGAGAAATGTTCCACAGTTTATCAAAAACATTTTGAAAACAATTTTAAAACCCTCAAAAAAAAACTTCTACAGTTTAAATAATTATATCAATGTGGACATAATGTGACAAAATTAGTTAAAACAATTACAAATTATATAACAATAATTTAATTATCAGAGAGTCTTTAGACAGTGCTTAGAAGTTAAAGGTGTAAACTAGTATAATACATACAGGAATTGCAATATGAAGTTCGGGAAAAAAAATAATTATTACGTATCAAGATAAAGTTAGGAAGTGAGTGAAAAGGGGAAGTAAGGAGGTGTAAGGTATGAATAGGAACTTGTTCATATTTAGGAATATTGTTATCTTGATGCTGAGGTCGGGAAAAACAGAGACAGATTTTGGCTAAGAACTACTTCTGAATGGTTTTGAAGGACTGGAGGGAGGGTATTGATCTGATGGATATAGGTAAGGAGTCCCAGGCCTTAGCAAAATGGTATAAATATAGATCATGCTCTGCAGATTTGATAGGGATGTGGGCAGCAAAATGTTTCCTCACTGAATCATAATGATGGAATATGAATATAGTTGTATAGAATGGTATTTAGTGCTAGACAAGCAGATGATTGCTGGCTAATGTTGTAGGTGGGAAGAAGCTCTGTGTATGTCAGTTGATGGGTTAGTTCTAACCAATTTAGGCTTTCAATACTATATAGTAGTGGGTTCTGAAAGAGGCATTTGCTGCAAATTTAGACACTTTACAATTGCATTGCTCAAATTCTGCTGTTAGTGCTGCTTGGAAGTTAGTAAGAATGGATGCTTCATAAACTAGTTTGGGGATGTGATAAGTAGTGGTGAGTATAGCTTTAGTTGTCTTGGTGAAAATGTTTTTGGATCTCTAAAGCTTCCAAGTTTTTGGTCAGTATTTCTATGCATTTTTGTATGTGCATGTCAAATGTAAGATTATAGGTTCATAGGTAAGGTAAGTACTAGACTAGCTGATCTTGCAAGCCATTTTACCTACCTAATTTCCCTTTTTGTGTTTGAAATAACTTATCCCATTTGGTTATAGATTGTCCTTGCCTGTTCCATGGTTGATAATTGCATATTAGCCCTAATGAGAATAACTGGGATCATACCACATATAATTTGAGTGGACCCATGCCTAGGATAAAGCATTTAGGAGCTGTATCTGCCCATTTGCAGTGCATGGGGCAGTTCTGGGGTAAATTTTCTGTTTCCCATCCATATTTCTAAGTTGCACTTGAAAACAGACAGGGATGAACTTTGTTTTATGTGGATGGGGAGTTTTTTCCACAGCAATGGTATCCTCTGCGAAATATACCTGTCCTTCCAAACTGTTCTCTTAATGTTGCAGAAGAGGTTTAGATGCCTATGCAAAGTATTTCTGATGCCATTTGACTTACTGATGTGCATTAAGTCCATTAGTAATAGGTCAGCAGATGCCTTCTATGGCAGACACAGGTCACATCCTAGGAGTCTGTAGGATACCGAGTGTAGTGACAGGGGGTTCAGTCAGTCCATGTAGGACCTGTTGTTTAGGCCTTGTATCCTTTTAGTAAGGTATCTTTGTGAGAGCTCCAGTTGTTGCATGTGTCTGAACAGATATAAGCCAAAGGGAGCATTATGTGCAATGACTAGCCGAATGAAGGCTGAGTTAAGGTTTCAATGACATCCCTAGATCTAGACACAATCAATTAATTTATAATCTATGCAATATAGAAGGACTTTCTTCCCTGAACAAACACACGCTGGTCAAAATTTAAGTCAAAAGAAAAATCTGTGGTATTCCTCAAAGTCTCAGAAAACCCAGTATGCAAAGTATACTGGGTCAAAGACAAACCAAGCAGAAACTCTGCAGTGTGGAAGGTGTGAAGTTCACTCCTTGAAATATGTTGTGCACCTAGTTGACTAATAAACCAAGCAGAAACTTCATTTTCATTATACTTGACTAGGATCACTTGATTGTGTGTTTCAATAAAGCATATTCCATTCTTAACTCAACTCTTTATTTTATTTTGTACTACGTATTTTAAAATTCGATTTTTATTAGTGAACTAGGTGCATAGCATATTTCAAGGAGTGAACTTCACACCCTCCACACTGCAAAGTTTCTGCTTGGTTTATTCAAAAGTTAAGTCACTGTCCACATAAGTTCACAAATTCTGAACAACTGGTTCAAGTCTTCGGGTGTATTGTCAATGAGGTAGTGGCCAGGGGCAGATGACTTCCCAAAAGGTACAGTAATGCATTTTTTGGTATGTGGTTTCACACCATGATTTTGACACCAGTTATTTATTTGAGGCAAACCTCTCTACAGGATGGCCAAGTGGCCAAGTCATTTGAGGATTCAGTGGCTGTTCCTAGCTTGCAGTCATCTGCAAATTTAGCCGTTATCCATTTTTATCATTACTGTTATTATTATTCAATATTACTTATGAGCATCCACTATCCGCCCTCATTATTTGCTATTAGAAGGCACTTCAGATGATGTATTATTAAGTGAGAGGATTCTAAATGTTGTTTTTCATGAGAGAGCGCTTTGGGTGAAACTATGCATGAGATGTGAGTTACAAGCCATGTTTCAGTGTCTGTTACAACTTCCTGAGTAATTTTTTGGAGATGTGCCAAGTTATCTGATGCACACATGAGTGTGGAGTCATCAGCATATTGTATTAGGGAAGCTTGTTGTGTGGCTCAGTGGAGTGCGCTAGTGTGGTAAAGAGGAGAAGACCTTGTGGTACACTGGTGGTGACTGGGAGGTATGGAGAGAGGGTAAAGTGCCATTTTACTGACTGATACCTATTGCACAAGTAGCTTTTGAACCATAGAAGTGTGCTCTGTGATACACCTAATGGGGACATCTGAAGTAGATGTTTGCTGTGCAAATTGTATTGAAGGCTGCGACAAGTATAGAAAGAACAGGAGACTAGTTTGTCATTATCTCTTTCTTTATTAACAGTATCTATAATGGTTAGAAGTGCAGTGTTAGTACTATGGGAGGCATGGAAGCCATGTTTTTCAAGTGTTTCATAGAGGATGGGTTTAGCATGGTAGTTAAAGTATTCACCTCATAAACCCAGCATACACAATTTGATTCTGACTTCAAGGAAATTAGCCTACTATACTCCCATGAACCTAAGATCACTATAGGCGTAAGGTTAGTGATGTCTGTTGAATTTCCTACTTTGTGTAGATGGATAATGTGTGATTGTTTCCAAAGAAAGGGAACATGAGATTCCAAGACTGACCCATTTATGCAGATTGAGAAAAGATGGGCAATGCTAATGGCTGCTATTTTAAGGTACTCACTTGGAAGGTCATCATCTGAAGCTGAGCATGGTTTGTGTTTGAGTTGTTTTATATAGAATGAGTTCATTGGTTTGAAGGTGAAAGTGGACGTAGTGATATATGGCTATTGAGCAGGGTTGGGATTCGATGTGGGAACCCTTGGTTAAGAACACTATACTATCTATGAACTGTCCTGATTTAGACATGTAGCTTTGGTCTGTTTTTAAAACAATTCCAGGTTTTGTGTCAAATCAGAGGGGAGGACTGAAGTCAATAAATAATGACATATATATGAGTTTTAGACTTCATATCCTTCAGAATATGCATACCAACACAAATCCTGTCATTCTAGCAACTTTCTAAGTTAAAAGGAGCAACACTTAAAAATATATCCCTATTTTGGGCCATTGTATCCACATTATTTGAGGCTTTCTGCAGATGTCTTGTACTAAGAGGTTGAGATGTATGCCTACCTCTAAAATGTCCAGTTATTTTGTAGAATGTCCAGATTTTTGCCTCATATTTTTGGCTTACTCCAAAGAAAATTTGTGGGTTTATAGCAAATCACTGAGGATTGAAATAACTAAATAGTGCCATACATTTGAATTTCAGACTTCATTTCCTTCAGAAAATGCATGTTACAACAAATGCTGTTACTCTAGCAATTTCTAAGTCTATAAGAGCAATATTTATAATCTGTCCCTATCCCCCCCCCCATTAAATAATGCTTTGTCCAGATTTCTTGTGCTAAGCGGTTGAAAGGTATGGAGGCGAGGTATTGAAGTATGGTATGTAATGCTATAGTTGCTGATTATTCGGTGCATTTTAAGGGGAGGATATGGGGTTCTGCATTCCTGAGAATGTCCTCCATTGTGTAAGATGCCTAGTAACTATGAACACGTCAGTATTTTAGTCATTCTCTGTTGCAGAACTACCACGCATACCTCAACTATACAGATTTTCGCAGAATGTCTAGATTTTTGCCTCATATTTTCGGTCTGTTTTTCATAAAATTGTGGTTTTCTGGCAAATAAGTAGGAAGTCATTAAAGACTGAAGTTAGCAAATAATGACATACATTGGAGTTTTAGACTTCATACCCTTCAGGAAATGCATGCTAAAGCAAAGCCCGTTATTCTATCAACTTTCTAAGCCTGTAATAGCAATATTTAAAAAATGTCCCTATTTTTGGGCATTTGTCCCACTTTTATTTATGACTTTGTCCAGATTTCTTGCTCTAAGAGGTTGACTGGTATGACGACCAGCTTACCAATTTTTGAATGTAATGTAGACAAATAATCCTTCAAGGGCAGCAGACTCTGAATTTGTAGATGAAACACTGACATGTAAACTAGTTTGCTAGCTTGATAGTCTGCAGGCACTGAGGTAAAAAGCACTTAGAACTAGGGAAAAAATTCTTCAAAAATACTACAAAGTCACATGGTGGCACATTTTCCCTGTGACCAAGTGATGTGCCTATAGTGCAGTGCCACCATGTGACCTTGTAGTATTTTTGAAGAATTTTTTCCCTAGTTCTAGGTGCTTTTTACCTCAGTGCCTGCAGACTATCAAGCTGTTCCCATGATTTGTCCTGAGCAAGTCTGCCAACCAAAACTAGAAAGTCCCCTGTGCGAGAAGAGCCTTCCATGATGGCCCATCATCCAGACAACCATGGACATAGCTTTTACATATGCAAGCATCATAGCAATAATGACATTTCTGTTTTAGGCCCTTACCCCACCCCTGGTGATTGGCATGAGTAGGCTTGTCACAGTGGGGAATCCTATATCCTCCATGTGAAGGATCATGGTACCACCCACACAGTAATGAATGCTATTATCACCTGCTTTGAAGCATCAGGCCCATGTTCCTATACATGGCTATTTCAGTGCCTTGCAAGTCCACATTTACTGGGTAGTAAATGATCAACCTGAACATTCTCTCCCATCAACTACTGGAGAACCACAGTTCACTACACATGACTATCCATTCCACATGCCTCTTCCAGCACCCAATGCAAAGCTCAAACTCTGGATGTCTGGATCATACTCAGAGCTTTATCACTCAGTGTCACACAGCCAGCCATGTGATCCAAGTCAGAACTGCTCTGGTTTAAATGCTAGTGAGAGTAGAGGAAGAACTAAGCCATTTATAGGCCTCTGACTGCTTGTACAACTTTGAATTGCGCTGTTTTGCTATTGGCCAATGGATTAACCAAAGTTCTTGTATTATCTGCTATTATAAGTTGCTTGTGTTTGCAAGACACTGCTTCTTGCACATTGCCATTTAACTGTGCACTGTACAAACGCAGAACCTAATCTTTTTCAATACAACCTACACCAAAAGGTATGAGCAACTTAATAGTCAGTAGTCATGCAAAGCGATAAATTAGTTTGTGTATAGACTTGTATTACTCATTTTAGATAGATAGCACTCCAGTTAAGCAACTACTAATAATCTCTAAGACACTACTCACCATACAGCCCACAGTAGCAAGCAATTGAAACCATGAAACTGCACTTTCGGACTGTTATTGCAGCCAACATGGTTAAAATAGGCATCCAGAGACTATGTTGCAATTGTCTCATGTTCTATGAACCTATGAACCTATGTGCATACTTATATAGAGCTTCAAGTGCTAGTATTTTCAATGCTGATGATACATTATGTAAAATAACCAACTTTCTCCATTACTTTTCGATAGAAACAAAGTAAAGTTATGGGTCTCTGTGACTCTGGGTTTGTCCTGCCCTCCTGTCCTTAAATATGGTTTGATCAAGTGCATGTCTCCAATCTTAAGTTAGGGGTCTTTGTGACTCTATTCTTGACCTGTTTCTCTGTCCCTTAAATATGGGTGTAATAAGTGCATGTCTCCATTCTTAAGTTATGGGTCTTTGTGACTCTGGGTTTGT